>NC_135806.1:12648820-12825406 GCF_964213995.1 Mustelus asterias
CGGCCTCCTTCTGCACTGTGGGAATTCTATGTTGATTCATTTTAAAACTTGGAAGGCATGCTGGGTTTGCTGAAAATTGACCACATTCTTGATAAAGTGAACAACAAGCAAAACGAGTTTTGATAACAGCTGCAAAATCTGTTTTCCCTAGACAGAGACAGACTGCGAAGGACACTCATAATAACGAGATAAGAATTAAAATATAGTTTTGAACTGTGTTCAGATGGCAGTTTTGTTTTTGAGTTCAGTGTGTCTCAGTACAGTAAAAGCCAATCTTTCCAACTTGTCTCTTTCTCTTCATTTCTATAATGTTAATTTTAACTTCTGTTCAATAAAAGAAAATCACCGTACCATCTTCGTCTATTCAAAGGAATGAATGGACCCTACACAGTGCAATAAGCTGCGATTCTATTGAAGAGTGTGTGAGCCATGTTACTAGCTAGTAATCGAGAAGTCTGGACTACTAAATCAGGGACCGTAGGCCCAATCTGCACAGGGAGAGTGTGAGGGGAAATCCTGGAGACCCTGTCTAATTTAGTGGAGAACCTTGTTGTGACCTATTTCTTCTGCTTCCTCTTCAAGAGACGACCAGATTGGCAGGTCGATTGGTTGTTGTGTGGGATACTAGAGCTGAGCACTCTTGGGAGCCAGTACATAAGAACTAGAAGCAAGAGTAGGCCAACTGGCCCCTCGAGCCTGCTCCGCCATCAATGGCTGATCTTTTCGTGGACTCAGCTCCACTAACCCGCCCACTCACCATAACCTTAATTCCTATACTGTCCAAAAATCTATCTATCTTTGCCTTAAAGACAGCCAATGAGGTAGCCTTAACTGCTTCACTGGGCAGGGAATTCCACAGATTCACAACCTTTTGTGTGAAGAAGTTCCTCCTCAACTCAGTCCTAAATCTGCTCCCCCCTTATTCTGAAGCCATGCCCCCTAGTGCTAGTCCCCAGCAATTCTGAACACGAGTCAGGTATCAGCAATCAGGGAGGATGTGAGGTGTGTGGGATGTAGATTTGTGATTGTGGGCCAAGTGTTGGGAGGAGGGTAACACGGTGATGTGGGGGCTTTATGTTGAAATCTATGAGTTCAAATCTCACCACAGCCATTCGATAAATCGATATCATCTGGATTTTTAAAAAAATGTATTTTTGGTAAAAGTTATTATGAAGCTGTCAGATTGTTACAAATAACCAACTGGTTCACCACTGTCCTGAAATGCCTGAGCAATTACATTGAACCATTTACCCTGTCTCAAGGAGGCGATATGTTGCCACTATCCGGGGAACCCAGGGATGGGGAATAAAGACTGGCATTGCCAGTGGCACCCAAATCCTTGGACGTAAAATAAAGTGCATCAAGAAAGGAGAGGGAATTGATGAAGTTAACTAGTGCCAGTTTCCACAGTGGTTAGCACTGCTGCTTCACAGCTCCAGGGACCTGGGTTCGATTCCCGGCTCGGGTCACTGTCTGTGCGGAGTTTGCACATTCTCCCCATGTCTGTGTGGGTTTCCTCCGGGTGCTCCAGTTTCCTCCCACAGTCCAAAGATGTGCGGGTTAGGTGGATTGGCCATGCTAAATTAGCCCTAGTGTCAGGGGGAGTAACAGGGTAAATATGAAGGGTTATGAGAATAGGGCCTAAGTGGGATTGTGGTCGATGCAGACTCGATGGGCTGAATGGCCTCCTTCTGCACTGTAGGAATTCTATGACATGAGGATGACATTGCTAACCTACCATGATAAACCTGGGCGTATGTCACACTGGTAGAGATGTGATTGCAGGAAAAAGATTGGCGTCCTTGGTGTTTAAGCCAACTACCCCCCTGCCCCTCCCCGAGATTTGTAGGCAATTAGCATTGAATGCGTGAAGCAGCAACCAGTGCAGCAAATTGTATCAGCATTTCAGATGGGGATCTTCACTATAACAGCTGAATAAAATTGAGTTAAATTAGGCAAGGTTATACACACACAAGTGGTAAAGGGGCAGCTTAATTATCACCGTGCATTAGCATTGCTTTGACTTTGTTTAACCTACAAGGCATCTCTCCTGCACAATTACAGTATGTTTGGATGATAGCTTTACTGCATCAAATCCTATTTTGTTGACTTATTTATTGTGGCACGAACGCACAACATTTTATCGAAGCGCGCCTTTGAATACAGTGACTACGAACGTTCAGTGAAATTTGATTCTCTTTACATGGGGAGGATGGGGGGTGGGGGAGGGGAGATTCTCACTGCCCAAACATTCAAATCCGTTAACCGTGGACTTCAGTCTTTTGCAGTCTCGCCTGCTTTGGGAAGCAGTTGCCGTGACAACCTGCACATCACAATCGAGGGAGAGAAAGGCCATTCTCTGTTGCATTATTGTTGCATTATTGAACTGAGATGAGGTGTCCGGATTGTGGCGGCCAGCTTTCAGCGTTCAAGGCTATTAAAGCCAATCTCTCATGGCTTGCCGTGATTATCCTGAGATTAGTGTTCAGGCACAGCCTTGTTTGCCCGTTTGAGGCTTTGCATCCATGTCGGAAAATACAATTGAGCGGATTGTATAATCTGATGGGTTGCCCTGTGACTAAAATACCTGCAGATAAAATCTGAATGTAATAGCCATGTACTGCTGAGCCACAGTAGGCTTCCCAATACTCTGGGATTGTATAGAGTCTCGGGGAATTAAGAAAAAAAAAACATCGGGGCATTTAAAACAGCAATGTTTTTTTCCTTTGAAAACTTTCGTTTCGCAGTTATACTGATGTTGGGGGATGGGTTGACTGATGGTTAGGGAGATCCATCAAGTAACAAAGTGTCTTAGGTGGATTGGCCATGCTAAATTGCCCCTTAATGTCAGGGGACTAGCTAGGGTAAATGCATGGGATTAGGACCTGGGTGGGATTGTTGTTGGTGCAGACTCGATGGGCCAAACGGCCTCCTTCTGCACTGTAGGACTCTATGATTCTATGTCTCTTCACTTTTCGAGTGATGGGCACTGCAGTGTACAAATGGCGGGAGCCTCAGGAGATTGGGGATGCAGTTGGATAGTTGGACGTGGGGTATGAGTGGCACTTAGATGCGGCGAATCTTCCAGAAACACATCCAACCAGAATTGGATGCTCCTCAGTGCAAGGGAATTCTATATTTGCTTCAGCTGAGCGGGAAGGGTGGTTAGGATTAGTCAGTTAATGCAAAGGATAAGCGGAGAAAGAGAGATGCTGAATGCATCAGGCAGAGCGTGTAAAGGTGAGAATTCAGTCTGAAGAAAGAGAGGGTCAGATCTTGTCAGAGTGAGCAGGATTCCTGAGGGAACCTTGTCCATGCAACTTTGTTTTCTTGGGACATGGTCGTCACTGGCTGGCCACCATATATTGCCCTTCTCTAGTTGCCTTGGAGGACAGTTGAGAATCAGCCGCATTGCTGGGCCACTGGAGTCACACTTAGGCCAGACCGGGTAAGGGTGGCAGATTTCCTTCCCTAAAGGACATTCGTGAACCGGATGGATTTTTCCGACAATTGTCAAATGGTTTCATGGCCATCAATTCTTATATGGTTTATTAACAGCAGATGGTGGAATTTGAACCCGGATCCCTGGAACATTAACTGAGTTTCTGGATAATACCACTAGGCCAAAACCTTCCCCTTGCTTTAAACCCTGCCGGGTTCAGGCCACTGGCTCTGAAATCCTGCTGGCTGTGAAGGCATAGCTTGTGCCAGGATTGCACGAGTGATTGCTCTCCACACTGACTCCTTGCTGGGATTTGGAGGGTTAGTAGAAGGGTACTTCAATCACAGGGTGACAGACACAATTCTCAGCTGAGGATTTAAAGTTTTCTTTAAAGTGTATTTATTAGTGTCACAAGTAGGCTTACATTAAAACTGCAATGAAGTTACTGTGAAAATCCCCTAGTCGCTACACTCCGGAGCCTGTTCGGGTACACTGAGGGAGATTTTAGCATGGCCAATGCACTTAACCAGCACGTCTTTTGGACTGTGGGAGGAAACTGGAGCACCCAAAGGAAACTCACGCAGACACGGGGAGAAGTGCAGACTGCGCTCAGACAGTGACCCAGGTGGGGAATCGAACCCAGGTCCCTGGTGCTGTGAGGCAACTATTGTCATTTAGTTTATTACCTGCACGCTGTATGTGCCAGGATACTGAAATAGCTGGTTTGGTCTTTTCAACTGAATTTACTTCCGGTGTTTTTGTTGTGTATTTTTCTCGGAGTCATAAATAACTTTCTTTGACATCTTCGGCCGCACGGTGGCACAGTGGTTACACTGCTGTCTCACAGCACCAGGGACCCAGGTTCAATTCTGGCCTTGGGTGACTGTCTGCGTGGAGTTTGCACATTCATTTTGTGTCTACGTGGCTTTCCTCTGGGTGCTCCGGTTTCCTACCGCAGTGCAGGTTAGGTGGATTGACCATCCTAAATTGTCCATGAGTGTCCAAAGATGTGTAGGTTATGGGGATTAGCAGGGTAAATATATACAGGGATAGGGCAAGGGTAGGGTGCTCTGTGGAGAGTTAGTGCAGACTTGATGGGCCGCATGGCCTTATTTTGCACTGTAGGGATTCTATGATTCTCTGCTCGACAGCAACAATAACAACTTGAATTTATAAAGCGCCTTCAAGGTACCAAAACATCCCAAGGAGTGTCACGGGAAGATTTAAAGCAAAATTTTACATCAAGCCAGATAAGATCATATTAGGGCAGATGGCCAAATGCTTGGTCAAAAATGTAGGAGTTAAGGAACATCTTAAAGGAGGAAGGAGCGATAACAAGGAGTAGAGATTTAAGGAGAGAGTTCCACAGCTTAGCAGCTGAAGGCACAGCCACTGAGTGCGAGGGAAGGGAATGAGGGAGGAGAGGGGAGTGGAAGGAGTGAGAGGGAAGGGAATGAGGGTGGAGAGGGGAGTGGATGGAGTGAGAGGGAAGGGAATGAGGGAGGAGAGGGGAGTGGATGGAGTGAGAGGGGAATGGATGGAGTGAGAGGGAAGGGAATGAGGGTGGAGTGGGGAATGGATGGAGTGAGAGGGAAGGGAATGAGGGTGGAGAGGGGAGTGGATGGGAGGAGAGGGTAGTGGATGGAGTGAGAGGGAAGGGAATGAGGGAGGAGAGGGGAGTGGATGGAGTGAGAGGGGAATGGATGGAGTGAGAGGGAAGGGAATGAGGGTGGAGAGGGGAGTGGATGGGAGGAGAGGGTAGTGGATGGAGTGAGAGGGAAGGGAATGAGGGAGGAGAGGGGAGTGGATGGAGTGAGAGGGAAGGGAATGAGGGTGGAGAGGGGAGTGGATGGAGTGAGAGGGAAGGGAATGAGGGTGGAGAGGGGATTGGATGGAGTGAGAGGGAAGGGAATGAGGGTGGAGAGGGGAGTGGATGGAGTAAGAGGGAAGGGAATGAGGGTGGAGAGGGGAGTGGATGGAGTAAGAGGGAAGGGAATGAGGGAGGAGAGGGGATTGGATGGAGTGAGAGGGAAGGGAATGAGGGTGGAGAGGGGAGTGGATGGAGTAAGAGGGAAGGGAATGAGGGAGGAGAGGGGAGTGGATGGAGTGAGAGGGAAGGGAATGAGGGAGGAGAGGGGAGTGGATGGAGTGAGAGGGAAGGGAATGAGGGTGGAGAGGGGAGTGGATGGAGTGAGAGGGAAGGGAATGAGGGAGGAGAGGGGAGTGGATGGAGTGAGAGGGAAGGGAATGAGGGAGGAGAGGGGAGTGGATGGAGTGAGAGGGAAGGGAATGAGGGAGGAGAGGGGAGTGGCTGGAGTGAGAGGGAAGGGAATGAGCGAGGAGAGGGGAGTGGATGGAGTGAGAGGGAAGGGAATGAGGGAGGAGAGGGGAGTGGCTGGAGTGAGAGGGAAGGGAATGAGCGAGGAGAGGGGATTGGATGGAGTGAGAGGGAAGGGAATGAGGGAGGAGAGGGGGGTGGATGGAGTGAGAGGGAAGGGAATGAGGGAGGAGAGGGGAGTGGATGGAGTGAGAGGGAAGGGAATGAGGGAGGAGAGGGGAGTGGATGGGCCACTTTTACTCTTCCAGATTCAGGTGATTCAAACCAGAATTTTAATTTTGAAGTCCCCTCCAAAATAGAAACACCAGTTTGTAAAAGTACAGAGGATGCTGGAAAAACTCATCAGGTCTGGCAGAATCTGGGAGAGAGAAACATGTAAAAGTTGTTGAATCCTAGAGATTGAATTACTACACTATTGAAATCACTGCGGATGGAGCAAACACCATCAGACAGAATAGAGAATTTCCAAAATGGAGCAATGAGCTGGCTCTCCGATGCCCTGCTGTTGCCGGGAGGCGAGAGGTGATGTGAGGGGCCTTGAGACATGTTGCTCAAACCTCAGCCAAGGTAGAAGGCTGGGAAGTGAAGCTGAGATGTTGTTAGTTGGAGGAAAGTGGTGTTGGAAGATAATTAAATCAGGGCCATCCTTTCCATCTCTTCGCAGTGACCTCACACTCCCACCTTTAAATCAGAAGATGATGGGTTCAAATCCCATTCTTCATCACACAATTTCATCAAATCATAGAATCCCTACAGCGCAGAAGGAGGCTATTCGGCCCATCGAGCCTGCACTGACAACAATGTAACCTGAGCTCTATCCTGTAGCTCCATATATTTACCCTGCTAGTCCCCCTGACATTCATAGTTAATTTAGCATGGCTGACATTTCTGTGTATTTCTGAGGGAATACTACACTGTTGGAAGCATTGTATTTTGCATGTGATGTTATATCCAGGCTATATTGGATGTATTCAGAGAAGATCAAAGAGGTTCTCTACACTGTTCTAGCCAATATTTATCACTTGTTCAATCTCACAAAAACAAACTAACTGGACATTTATTTTATTGTCTTTTGTTGTGGGATCCTGCTGTGTGAAAATTGGCTGTCACTTCATTGGTTGGAAAGTTATTTGGCACATTCTGGTGTATAATAATAATGTCACACATTTTTTCTTTTTTCCATTTCATTTTTCCTTTCTTCCTCTAGCAGAAATCATAGAATCTCTACAGCGCAGAAGAGACCATTCGGCCCATCAAGCCTGCACCAATTCTCCAACAGAACATCTTATCCAGGCCCACTCCCCCACCCCATCCCCATAACCCCATAGAAACATAGAAAGAGGCCATTCAGCCCATCGAGTCTGCACCGACCACAATCCCACCCAGGCCCTACCCCCATATCCCTACAGATTTCCCCACTAATCCCTCTAACCTACGCATCTCAGGACACTAAGGGCAGTTTTTTTTTTAGCATGGCCAATCAACCTAACCCGCACATCTTTGGACTGTGGGAGGAAACCGGAGCACCCGGAGGAAACCCAAGCAGACACGAGGAGAATGTGCAAACTCCACACAGACAGTGACCCAAGCCGGGAATCGAACCCAGGTCCCTGGAGCTGTGAAGCAGCAGTGCTAACCACCATGCTACCGTGCCGCCTGTATATATACAATGGCTAATTCACTTAACCTACACATCTTGGGACATTGAGGGGCAATTTGGCATGGCCAAGCCACTTAACCTACACATCTTTGAACTGTGGAAGGAAACCCACGCAGACACGGGGAGAATGTGCAAACTCCACACAGACAGTCACCCGAGGCTGGAATTGAACCTGGTTTGGTGGCATTATGAGGCAGCAGTGCTAACCACTGTGCCACCGTGCCGTCCAAATCATCACCTTGAGCAGAGGAAGGGAGAATAGTCAAGAAATCGGAGCAAAAATTATTAGACAACTTAATTCACACCTGGCTTTGAACAAATTTACCTCTGACTAAAAGATAACGGCAGATTAACTGGGGCTTGTGGCACTTGTTCTTCAAGTGAACCAATCAGAAAACCAGAATGTAAGATGATGGCCAATGTCTGTGAAGGACCATAGACTTCGCTGTCCATTAGAGAGAGATAATTGTCGATATTATATTGGTTAGCACTGCTGCCTCACAGCGCCAGGGACCTGGGTTCAATTCCAGTCTTGGGTCACTGCCTGCGTGGAGTTTGCACGTTCTCCCCGTGTCTGCATGGGTTTCCTCCGGGCGCTCCGGTTTCTTCCCACAGTCCAAAGATATGTGGGTTAGGTTAATTAGCCATGCTAAATTGCCCCTTAGTGTCAGGATAAATATGTGCACTTACAGGGATAGGGCCTGGGCGGAATTGTGGTTGGAGCAGACTCGATGGGCCGAATCGCCTCCTTCTGTACTGTAGGATTCTATGATTCTATTCTATGATTATTTAGCTTGAGGGGTACCACTCTGCAGCTGGGCAGCAAGGTGGGGAAGGTAGCTCTCCAGGAACTACTAGAGCTGGAACGGGGATTGATCCTGCACCGTTGGCATCATTCTGCATCGCACGCTAAAAGCTATATGGAGCAGTGGTTGCACGCGGTTAATGGGTTTATGAAAAGCAAATGCCTAACGGCTGTCTGAATGAAAACCCAAGGTAGTCTTTTTGACAGGTGAAGGGAGAAATTGTTACGGCAACATCTCAGTGCATGGAAGCAGAGTTCCCCATCGCATGTGATGTGCTGGGTCCTTTCAGATCTGTCTTCATGCTTCAGAGGGAGAAATGGGAGTTGATGAATCAGTGTTGTCACCTACTTTGGGCGGCCTGTGATTCTATGGAAACAATGTCAGTTTTGCTTTGAATCACATTGATTTGCCAGTATAAATAAGAAAGATAACGAAATATGTGTTACGCTGCCATTAGCGTGATAAGTGGTTAATGGGACCAATTTTACCATGCAACCTTCCCTGCTGCCGGTATAACTCACTCTTAATGAGGGAGCCCTAGGCAGAGTAAGGGTGCATTTATTTATTATGAGCTCTGTATTAAAAGTATAAATAACTGTGCAGCTTAATAACAGGAATATGCTCTTGATTGTCAAGCTTAAGTATGCATAATCGAAGAAAGATATTGTATAAATATACTGAGTCTGTTTTATTCATAGATTAGGAAGTTGTCCAAAGGAATGGCATTTGTATTAAAGAGGGACAGCTTGTTAAGCCTAATGGTCTTTACCTGCTCTTGAAATTATGTTCTTGTACTCAGCAGGAGGCAATTAAATGTGCTTGAAAGCTATTTGCATCAAGAAGCTGTGGTTGTTATGAAGGTTGCAGGTTCGATGGAGACACTTCTGTGCCATATTGTGCAGCAAGCATTTGATTAAAGCACAAGGCGATAAGGATTAGATGTCTGACTTCAGCGGACAACTGCTGCCATTGCAGAGCCCCAATCATTAGAGGGAAGATACAGACGCGAGTGCTGCCACTTTGATATTAAGGTATGCTAATACTACCCAATCTCTAAAGGCACTCTCGTCAAAGCATACCATCAAACTTTGCCAATGATTGCTGAATGCTTTAACCAGCTCAAGGCTCAAGAGGATGTTATTCCTTTACCCACGACGATTTCTCAGAAAGCCGGTTTCTGATTTCTTTTCCCAAAGGCAGGGGAGTCTAAAACTAGAGGGCATAGGTTTAAGGTGAGAGGGGAGAGACACAAAAGTGTCCAGAGGGGCAATTTTTTCACACAGAGGGTGGTGAGTGTCTGGAACAAGCTGCCAGAGGTAGTAGTAGAGGCGGGTACAATTTTGTCTTTTAAAAAGCACTTAGACAGTTACATGGGTAAGATGGGTATAGAGGGATATGGGCCAAACGCGGGCAATTGGGACTAGCTTCAGGGTTTTAAAAAAAAGGGTGGCATGGACAATTGGGCTGAAGGGTCTGTTTCCATGCTGTAAACCTCTATGACTCTATAAGTGTGCCGTTGTAAGGAGGCAGACACATCAAGGTCAGAACTTGTCAGCTGTTCACACCGGTGGGATCTTCCGAGCCCGCTGACAGCGCATCCCTGCCGCAGGTTTCCTGCCGGCAAGGGGAGGATTCAGTGGGAAACCTCATTGATAATGGTAGGATCAGAACGTCCCGCCACCGGCTAATGTTGGGCTGCCTCCGCTGTGCCAAAAGACATGACAGGTTGCACAGTACACCCACCCCAAGGATGGAAGCTAGTGACCAGAATGAGGATAGGTTTTAAGGAGTGTCTTAAAGGGAGATAAAGAGATGACAACTTGGAGAGATTCAGGCAGGGAATTCCAGAGCTTGGGAGGCATGGCTATCAACGGCACAAGGATAAAAATCCGGGATGCACAAGAGGCTAAAATTGGAAGAGTCTCAAAATCTGAGAGGGATTTGAATTTCTTCTGGGACTTTCCGATCCCAACAGTCAAAGAAATACCCAGCGCAGTGTTCTTCGGGACTCTGCTGGAGTGGAGAAGCGTTGGGGGAACCAGCTGCCATATTCTGCCTGATGACCTTAAACTTTCCAGTCTTTGAGTGAGCATTAGTGAGTGGATAGGTGGGTGAGATGGGCAAATGAGTGAGGTGGATAAGTGGGTGAGGTACGTGAGTGTAGGTGAGTGGGTAAGTGGGTGAGATGGGTGAGTATGTGGCTGGGTGGGTGAGGTACGTAGGTTGGCAGGTATGTGAGGTGGCTGAGTATGTATTCTGATCAGGTTGGAGAGAGGGTGTGGTTGGATGGTCGAGGGATAGTTGGGTCAGTTCTGGAGATAGTTGGTTGGTAAGGACCTAGTCTGTTCTGGGCAGGGATGTCATCGGATCTGGTCGGGAGAGATGGGTCGTCTGGTTGGTTCGGTTTGGTAGTCATGTACTTGAGGGTCAGCATGTAGTCAGGTCAGGATTGTAGTTGGCTGGTTGTGTGGATAGTCAGGTGGTTGGGGGGGGGGGAGTCTGGTTGAGTGAGTTTGGCATTCAGGTGTTTGAGGATGGTAGGGTTTGGGATGTAGTTGTATTGGAGATGTAGTCGGGTTGTTGGGGATCATCAGGTGGTTGAGGGTGGGTGGTGTCCGTTGTAGAGTTATCCAGGTGTTAGACGAGCGAATTCTCCCATCTGGAATTTCGGGGTCCGGGATTGCTGGCAGGATGCATTCCAAACTCTGAAGGCAGCCCCAGGCATTGTTCAGGTGAGTCTCCACATGTGCACACATGGTTCCAGATATGTTTTGCACCAGTGTGTTTTCCCGCTGGCATCATGGAGAATTGGATGTGAGAGGAAGATTCCGGATAGGCCTTCATCTGCATCCCATTAGCGGGATCCAAATCAGATTCACACTTGGCCTCCAGTGGGCTTCCCAATCTACCATGTCGGGCACAATGGAAAATCCCGCAGGAATTTTAGCTCAGTGTGGAAACAACTTTTGGGCCTCTCGCCAAATTCTTCTCCCACCCCGTCTATCATTGAATCTGCTGGTGCGGGCATGGGAAGATTCTGCCCTATGTTGTGAGCTGGTCCAACATTTCCTGGGGAACTATCCAAGTGTGTATGTGTCCCAAGTCTCCGACTCTAACTCAGTCAAAGACATTCAAGCAGGGTCACGGGGAATTGCCTAGCAGAAGTTCCACATAGGTCCACCTGTCAGGACTTCTATAGGGTCCTGACGCACATCTTCAGTGGTACGTTGGGTCACTGACGATCCAGAGACCAAAAGATTTGGGCCAGTAATTACAGCAACTTTGGCATTGCCTAAACCAAACATCTGCTTTGCATGGTCTGCACCAGCTAGTTTTAAATGAAGCACAGTTAAAGAAAGAACTTGCAATGAGATAATCTTCCTTTATGATCTCAGGATGTCGCAAACTGCTTTACGGTCAATGAAATGCTTTGAAATGTGATCACTGTTGTAATGAGGGAAACAGCAGTCAATTTGCACACAGCAAACTCCCATAAAGAATCAATGAGACAATAAACAGATGGTCTGTCTTTAATGAGGTTGATTGACAGATAAATGTTGGTCAAGTCACTGGGGAGAAGATCCTACTCTTCATTGAAATGGTCCTGTGGGATTTTTTACGGATAGGATAGGGGACATGATTTAGCACCACATCCAAAGGAGAACACTTCCGAAGGTGTAGCGTTTCCTCACTGCTGTCCTGAGCTTTGGAACTCAAGCTTCTGGAGTGGTCAGAGATCAAAAATCTAAGGCTTTAAACACTTTGGGATTTAGCCAATTGCTTTGGTATGGAGAATGTGATGCAACTTGTTTATTCTATGGGCCACGTGGCCTCCTGCACTGTGGGGATTCTGTGGGATTCTATTCTTTCAGCTCATTCATGATTTGTTTCGCCCTTTGTTTAAAAAGGGCTGCAGGGAAAAGACTGGGAACTACAGGCCAGTGAGCCTCACATCTGTGGTGGGTAAATTGTTGGAAGATATTTTGAGAGACAGGATCTACAGGCATTTAGAGATGCAAGGACTGATTAGGGACAGTCAGCATGGCTTTGTGAGTGGAAAATCATGTCTCACAAATTTGATTGACTTTTTTGAAGGGGTAACCAAGAAGGTAGATGAGGGCAGTGCAGTTGATGTTGTCTACATGGACTTTAGTAAGGCCTTTGACAAGGTACCGCATGGTAGGTTGTTGCATGAGGTTAAATCTCACAGGATCCAGGGTGAGCTATCTAAATGGATACAAAATTGGCTTCTTGACAGAAGTCAGAGGGTGGTCAAAGAGTTGTTTTTCAAACTGGAGGCCTGTGACCAGCGGTGTTGCCTCAGGGATCAGTGCTGGGTCCACTGTTATTTGTCATTTATATTAATGATTTGGATGAGAATATAGGAGGCATGGTTGGTAAGTTTGCAGATGACACTAAGATTGGTGGCATAGTGAACAGTGAAGAAAGTTATCTCCAATTGCAACGGGATCTTGATCAATTGGGCCAGTGGGCTGACGAATGGCAGATGGAGTTTAATTTAGACAAATGCGAGGTGATGCATTTTGGTAGATTGAACCAAGGCAGGACTTACTCAGTTAATGGTGGGGCGTTGGGAAGAGTTACAGAACAAAGAGATCGAGGGGTACATGTTCATAGCTCTTTGAAAGTGGAGTCACAGGTGGATAGAGTGGTGAAGAAGGCATTCGGCATGCTTGGTTTCATCGGTCAGAACATTGAATACAGGAGTTGGGATGCCTTGTTGAAGTTGTACAAGACATTGGTAAGGCCACACTTGGAATACTGTGTGCAATTCTGGTCACCCTATTATAGAAAGGATATTATTAAACTAGAAAGAGTACAGAAAAGATTTACAAGGATGCTACCCAGACTTGATGGATTGAGTTATAAGGAGAGACTGGATAGACTGGGACTTTTTTCTCTGGAGCGTAGGAGGCTGAGAGGTGATCTTATAGTGGTCTATAAAATAATGAGGGGCACAGATCAGCTAGATAGTCAATATCTTTTTCCAAAGGTAGGGGAGTCTAAAACTAGAGGGCATAAGTTTAAGGTGAGAGGGGAGAGATACAAAAGGGTCCAGAGGGGCAATTTTTTCACACAGACAGTGGTGAGTGTCTGGAACAAGCTGCCAGAGGTAGTAGTAGAGGCGGGTACAATTTTGTCTTTTAAAAAGCATTTAGATAGTTGCATGGGTAAGATGGGCATCGAGGGATATGAGCCAAATGTGGGCAATTGGGATTACATAGAAACATAGAAACCCTACAGTACAGAAAGAGGCCATTCGGCCCATCGAGTCTGCACCGACCACAATCCCACCCAGGCCCTACCCCCATATCCCCACATATTTTACCCGCTAATCCCTCTAATCTACGCATCCCAGGACACTAAGGGGCAATTTTAGCATGTCCAATCAACCTAACCTGCACATCTTTGGACTGTGGGAGGAAACCGGAGCACCTGGAGGAAACCCATGCAGACACGAGGAGAATGTGCAAACTCCACACAGACAGTGACCCAAGCCGGGAATCGAACCCAGATCCCTGGAGCTGTGAAGCAGCAGTGTTAACCACTGTGCTACCGTGCCGCCCAGGCATTAGCTTAGGGGTTTTAAAAAAAAATGGGCGGCATGGACAAGTTGGGACGAAGGGCTTGTTTCCATGCTGTAAACCTCTATGACTCTATGATTCTGATCACAGAATCCCCTCAGCACATTTGGTCCATCTAGCCTGCACCACCAACAATCTTACCCAGGCCCTATCCCCGCAACCCCACATATTTACCCTGCTAATCCCCCTGATGCTAAGGGGCAATTTAGGATGACCAATCCACAAAACCTGCACATCTTTTGGACTGTGGGAGGAAACCGGAGCACCCGGAGGAAACCCACACAGACATGGGGAGAATGTGCAAACTCCACACAGTCACCCAAGACCGGAATTGAACCTGGGTCCCTGACGCTGTGAGGCAGCAGTGCTAGCCACTGTGCTGCCCTGCATCAGTAATTTAGAAAATTCAGTTGTTCGATGGGATACTCAGGGGTATCGGGTAGGTGCACAATTCCTAAATCCCTGACTCACTATGAGTGACAACTGGACCTGAGAAAATGCTGGTCCCTTGGATCTTCAGTGAGTCGGTAATCTTTGAACTCAATTCTCCTATTTTAGGGTAAACCAATTAAACTCAATCAAATAAACTGAAGGATAAATTGAAGGGGCAACTCCTTAAAGGGGTACTGCTTTAAAGGAAAAGGAAGATTACAAATGAAACACAATACAGAATTGGACCTGACACTCAGGTAAGCTCAGTAATTTGCATAATGCCAGTCTTCGAGTGTTGGTTGAGGAGATTAGAAAAACATTTAAAGGGTAGGAGAGGCACTTAAGTCATTTTTATGAGCTAAACGAGGGGATACTTTGCACTGAAAGTGCTGCTCCTGTAGTAATATCCCTTGAATATAATTTGTTAAATTGCAGCACCTTATAGCAGATAATACAAGCCAATTGTGCACATCAAGGCACAACATGAAATTTAATGGGCCTCAAATTTGAGCTGTAATTATGGCTACATTAAAAACATTCCAGCACACGAACATTATTCAAGGGCCAGCGAAGATTTTAATGGAAGGGTATCAATGCCGGGTCCTGTCAAGTGGCAGTAAATGATCATTACAAATTTGATAACCATTGCACAACTTGTCTTCTCCCTTCAGACTTCAGCAGTTGTCATTCCGACTGAGTTCTTTCATGGACAGCAGTCAATGCAATTCGTAGTCCGGGCACTGAAAGTGTGAATGTATTTATTACAGAACCCCATATCTGTTGTTTAATTTTTTAGCTCATTTATTAATATCACAAGTAGGCTTATATTAACACTGCAATGAAGTTACTGTGAAAATCCCCCAGTCGCCACAGTCCGGCACCTGTTCGGGTACACTGAGGGAGAATTTAGCATGGCCAATGCACCTAACCAGCACGTCTTTCGGACTGTGGGAGGAAACCGGAGCACCCGGAGGAAAACCGACACGAGGAGAACATGCAGACTCTACACAGGCAGTGACCCAAGCTGGGAATCAAACCCAGGTCCCTGGCCCTGTGAGGCAGCAGTGCTAACCACTGTGCCACCATGCTAACCTCACACTCTGGTCTTCCAGCAAAGTAAATATTCAATTTATGGATTCCTGATGAGATTACGGGTGGGATTCTCCGGCCGCACTCGTCCCTAAACCAGAAAATCCCACCCAGGGTCATTGGACCTTTGCTTGGTCTGTCCTATTGCCCGCTGTGATTTCAGTGGCAGGCAGAATGGGAGAATTCCCCCCTACGTTTTGATATTTTTGTGTTTTTAAAAAAACTAAATGTTTTTGCAACAAAATAAATAGATCTTTGTGAGTACCTTACCTAGACAGATCTTTGTCAATGAGATGGGTAGGGGGAGTCAGGAAAGTTCCCGACTCCCATAACCCTTCTCCGTTAAGGAGGCCCCCTGCCCCCATTCTTTTGGACGGAGTCAGCCATTCAAACCATAAACATTTCAGTCTAGGCAATAAAGGAGTGGCTGTAATTACCCTCCAGAGGCAGATCCCATGAGGCAACAGAGGTAGGTATATGGTAAGGCTGACAGGCTAGATGGCTCCCATCTGTTGACTGGGACATTGGCCCAGTTGCAGTCATGATCGTCAAGCCCGCAAACGCACCCCCTGCCTCACTCTCCCCCATTTCCCTTAATCTCCCTCATACCTCCTTATCCCCTCAACCTCCCATGCCTCCTCCATGTCCCCTTATACCTCTATGACATTCCACCCCCCTCCCACCCCACCTCCCCCCCCCCCCCCATGTATCCTCTATAGCCACTTACCCAATATTGACTATGTATAGACCTCATGAGCCTTGTAATAGCATTGGAAGTCTTTGAATTTTTATTTATTTATTAGTGTTACAGATAGGCTTACATTAACACTGCAATGGAGTTACTGTGAAAATCCACTAGGATGTGAAGAACAAAGTAAAATTCTAACAAGCTAATAAAGCTATTGCACAAACAATGGCAAAACAATTTAGAGCCATTGAACAAAGTTAGATCCCTGAAGCAATTATTCAGTTTTAAAAGCAAACAAACATCTCTTCATAAGCCCCAAAAACAAATAATATTTTAATAAGCAATTTAAACTGTTGTTCATAACTGTTGTGTACACGAGTACCTGCTGTGATAAGTGGTTCACTAGCTTTTGAAACTCAGCCAAGCATGCATTAATGTGCTCAGTGGTCAAAACAAACCATTACATCTCCAGACAATGGAGCCAGCTGAAACTGAAAGAACAAACTGTTTATGTTTTCTCTTTCAAATCAAATGACCTGTCAGTCAAAGAGTTCTATGAGCAAGTGGCTGGCTTTCCTTTTTGGTTCTGCACTTGGGACAATGGTTCCTCCATGGTAGATTCATTAGTTTATTTATTAGTGTCATAAGTATGCTTACGTTAACACTGCAATGAAGTTACTGTGAAAATTCCCTTGTTGCCACACTTTGGCGCCTGTTCAGTACACTGAGGGAGAATTTAGCATGGCCAATGCACCTAACCAGCACATCATTCGGACTGTGGGAGGAAACCCATGCAGACACAGAGAGAACATGGACACTCTGCACAGAGACAGTGACCCAAACCAAGAATTGAACCCAGGTCCCTGGTGCTATGAGGCAGCACTGTGTCGCCCTTACCCATCCTTTGAGGTGTCATGACACACATCTCCTAACAAAAGGGGCCTGACTCCATCAAAACTGCATGAAGTTTGAACTGCTCACCCCTGCAATGGAACCTGCAGGAGCTGGAGTGCTGTATGTGAACTGGCTACCTGAAGTGTTACCTCATGTTGGCAAATGTTGCCAGAAACAGGCATGGAGGCAGGGATCCTGGAACTGGGTCCTACCCACCTCCCACCTCGGCCTGTGTTCACTGATACACAAGTGTCTAAGGTGCTTGAATCATTTGGTACGTGATCTCAGACTTATTTATCTTTTCCCTGACGGAATAAGATGGAACAGAGTATGTCCGAGGTTCGTGGGGTTCTTGATTATGCTGGCTGCTTTTCTGAGGCAGCGGGAAGTGTAGACTGTGTCAATAAATAGGAGGCTGGTTTGAGTGATGGACTGGGCTACATTCATGACCCTTGGGTGCAAGTTCAAGGTTGGTGAGATTCAGGTGCCTTAGACACAAGTCAACACGCTTTCTGAAAATTTCAGCTGGATGTCCCCAGTGACTTTGCATCCAGCTCATCCTTTTTGTCCTGTTATTTTGATCTTACTTATGTCTTGTAAAAATCAAGACTTCCTTATGAAAGTTGCTCAACATAAAATAAAGCACAATGAGACCCTGGATGTGATGTTTTTATTCACAAAAGTAAAACAGTACTTGTTGAGTTTGCAAGGCCCACATGGGTTGTGAAGGCCATCTGAAGCCTGTAATGGGAATTGCACCAATTAATCACTCAAGCGTTTTTTTCATAAAATACATATAGAATTTATCGGCAACATGTGGAAATGGACACCATCACTCAATATTAGATAGAAATAAAATTGTGATTCATTCTCCAACATACAATCAAACATGTTCATTGCATCACCAGGTCTTACCGCAAGCTCAGAGGGACTAGAAAAGTACTCCCATCATCAGTACTTCATCAAAACCTACTGCCGCTATTTGAACCAGAGAGCAGAATGGTAAGAAAATCTTTCTTCTAATGAGGTCTGACTGTAAAACAATATAGACCGAGCCTAGCAATTCATCAGCCCGGCCAGATATCATTTTGGGCATTTTCATTTTCTTACATAGACCTGAGATCAAATGAATCGAGAATTTTCCGCTCCTCCTGCCCCAGGATGTATTGACTGGGTGTTTTGAACTTTCTCCCATTCATTCTGAGAAATTGGACTTCTTCAAATTGATGATGTGGAGGTTTAAAGGCTTGCATTTTGAGTGCTAAAAATGATGCGCTGAGGAACTTAAGCAAATGCTGGGAATGGGAGGTTCTTCCCATTTGCAAATGGTTTCATTCACAGGGCTTGGACAGGAATTTGGGATGGAGGCACTGGATATGGTGGGAGAGGGGTGGGGACCGTGGAGGGAGAGAATGTACACTGTAGCTCCATCTAATGTACACTGTAGCTCCATCTAATGTACACTGTAGCTCCATCTAATGTACACTGTAGCTCCAGCTATTTCCTCCCCATTGTCTCCGTCAATTTTTGAGAATGAAAACAGAGAGAAGACAGCTCATAATCAATCTTAAATAGTGACAATGTGAAGATGCTTGTGTTGGACTGGGGTGGGCACAGTAAGAAGTTTCACAACACCAGGTTAAAGTCCAACAGGTTTATTTGGTAGCACAAGCTTTCGGAGCACTGCTCCTTCCTCAGGTGAGTGGAGAGGTGGTTTCACAAACATGACATATATAGACAGAGACACAATTGCAAGAGAGCACAGTGGTTAGCACTGCTGCTTCACAGCGCCAGGAACCTGTGTTCGATTCCCGATTCGGGTCACTGTCTGTGTGGAGTTTGCACGTTCTCCCTGTATCTGCGTGGGTTTTCTCCGGGTCCTCCGGTTTCCTCCCACATTCTGAAAGACGTGCTGGTTAGGTGCATTGACCTGAACAGACACCGGAGTGTGGCGACTAGAGAAATTTCACAGTAACTTCATTGCAGTGTTAATGTAAGCCTTACTTGTGACTAATAATAAATAAACTTTAATGGTTGGAATGCGACAGTGACAGAAGAGTGGAAGTATTGTATTATCTGATCGACTTTTGTTTGGACCTTATTCTTGGGTTCATGAAGCTTTTGATTAGAACTATTAAATAACATTTTCACCTTTTTTGCTGTCACCTATGTTTTTTTCCATCAACAGCTGCTGGTATGATATCCAAGCTGGTTAGGTGCATTGGCCATGCCAAATTCTTCCTCCGTGTACTCACAAACAGGCACCAGAGTGTGGTGACTAGGGGATTTTCACAGTTACTTCATTGCAGTGTTAATGTAAGTCAACTTCTGACACTAATAAATAAACAATGGAATAAGAACCTAGGCTGTGGGACTAAGAACGGTTAATTGGCTCATCAAATCAGGAGGCGATGGCCTAGTAGTATGATCGCTGGACTATTAATCCAGAAACTCAGCTAAGGTTCTAGGGATCCGTGTTCGAATCCCACCACGGCAGATGGTGGAATTTGAATTCAATAAAAAATATCTGGAATTAAGAATCTGCTGATGACCGTGAAACCATTGTCGATTGTGGAAAAAGCCCATCTGGTTGACTAATGCCCTTTAGGGAAGGAAATCTGCTGTCCTTACCTGGTCTGGCCGACAAATGACTCCAGAGCCGCAGCAATGTGGTTGACTTTCAACTGCCCTCTGAAACAGCTGACAAGACACTCAGTTCAAGGGCAACTAGGGATGGGCAACAAATGCTGGCCAGCCAGCGACGCCCATGTCCACGAATGAATAAAATAGGAACAATCTATTCTGTCCATGACTCTAACCACCTATTTAAATAACTGAAGAAAGGTTATGCACAGTTGACCTCCAATCACCATAAGATGAAGAGATTGTGTAAAGTTTAAAAATGTCTCCCAATCTCCATTATTCAACACTGGTTAACTGCTATACAGAGATGATCCCCAGTTGTGAGCGACATAGAATCCACCTTGTTATGCTAAGTATTTGATCATTGCCACCAATATTTATCCTTATAATGTTCAGTTTAATTTCAATTGGAATATTTATCCGGTCTTTCTGAAGGTGAACTTTGAATGTACTTTCACCGGGTAATACATTTTCCTATTTTTTTTTATGGCTAGGCCAGCATTTGTTGCCTATCCCTAATTGCCCTTGGGAAGGCGGTGGTGAGCCACTTTGTTGAACTGCTGCAGTCCATCTGGTGTAGATGGGATTGTTATGGAGAGAATGCCAGGGTTCCTTGTCGTGCAAGTAAAGTCAGTAGGTTTTGTGCCAGTTGTGCTATATTATGTATTATTACCTTCACCAGTCAGTTTCCTAGAATCATAGAATCCCTGCAGCGCAGAAAGAGGCCATTCAGCCCATCGAGTCTGCACTGACAACAATCCCACCCAGGCCCTATCCTTGTAACCCCATGTAATCCCCTGACACTAAGTGGCAATCCCACCCAGACCTGTTCCCCGTAACCCCAAGTATTTACCCCACCAGTCTCCCTAACCTACGCATCTTGGGACAGTAAGGGGCAATTTAGCATGGCCAATCCACCTAACCTGCACATCTTTGGACTGTGGAGTCACCTGATGAAGGGGCAGCGCTCCGAAAGCTCGTGCTACCAAATAAATCTGTTGGACTTTAACCAGGTGTTGTGAGACTACTTACTGCACAAGTAGGCTGTTACAACTCGTTAAAACAATGCCCCATAACTTCCGGCCTGAATTCCAATGTATGGGGATTGTGTGATGCACACATGCGTCAAGACAATATGGAATTCTCAGTGCATGCTGAAAGCATGTCAAGTTTAAACCTTCAGTTCTGTTTTTTAGAGTTGTCAGTATTGAAGCATTGCTCTGAAGCCTCTCCCTAACTTTACTTACTTAACCCTATGATAGACGAGTATTTACACTTATTTATTTGCACACTTTTTTTTCTGGTCTAGCTGTAGCTAGTAGAGGCAGCAGACATTCGTTGGGTGGGTTAATTTTTTTGTAAACGTGTTTAAAAGTTTAAAATATATGTAATGCACAGAAAGTGAAAGGAAGATTTTTTTTAAATTACAACTTTGTCATGACATGCTAATTCCAACAAAAGTAGGTTCATGTATAAGGAAATGCTTTTGCAGTGTCTGTAATAACTTTCAGTTAAAGTCCATTTGGATTTTGCTATGTATTTTAAGCAGTGTTGTTTATCCCAATTTTAAGAGTCTCCCTGATGCAATGTTGATCCTTTGAAGCCTCTTGGTGAAATGAGTTCTACATTTACAGTGGAAAGGATGCAACTTGTCTATTTCAAATGCGTTAAGAAAGTGTACTCCTTAAGATGGCATATGCAAGTCTCCTGTAAGCTAATGTGAACTATCTCTCTGATAGGTATTGCAGAATCCAGTGCAGATTGAAAATCTGGAGTCAGGTTCCACCACCGCTTGTACATCACACTTTTAGATTTGCTTCTTAAAATCACTGAAGTTCTTTTGAGGCTTCGACATAGGTGCAGAGATCATGAGACAAGAGTCAGGCTACATTGTAAAATGTACAATTAATAAGTTCAAGCCCTCCCCTCCCCATTCCCCCCCCCTCTCCTCCTCTCCATTCTTCTCCTCACATCCATCCCTCCCTCCCTTACCTCTTTGTTTACAGAGACAACAGAGCAGTTGTGTTAAAGTTAAAAAAAAATTGGTCATTTTATTAAAGAGAGAACGTATTTTCTTTGCAAGCAATTTGAAAAGATGAAGCAATTAAATGAAATGTCACAGTGCAGCCCTAAAGTAAAATGTTTACTTAAATGTTAACATGGTATCAAAATTTTGTATTTATAACATAATTTTGTTAATAAATGTTTTTCATTAAACTTGACAAAATTCTATTAATGCTTCATTGAAACATCAAAACACAACAGTTGAATATGTGATCATTATAAATGAAGTAAACAAGGCAGATAAATATTGATGATAAACACATTTAGGTTTTCCACATCTCAAAACGTGAACTCTCCTTTGCTTAACCTCATGCAATAAGGTATCCAAATCATGCTCCAAGGAAGTTCTGACCTCTCTTCTTTCCAATTACATTCTCAGTTTCCATATTCTAAATTAAAATAAACAACTGTTACAAGCATGCCACACATAAAGTTACATAATAATATAATGTCGACTTAAATAGTAGTTCCACAGATTTCACAAAACCTATGTTCATTTATTAATATTAAATAATGCTCATCTTCAATCATAAAAATAAAATTAAAAATTACACCTTAAATGAGCCAATAACAATAGGATTAACTACTTAAAAGAAATAGCAAAATAAGATTTCAACAAACCTTATTTATAGCAGGGAATCCTTTTCATCTCTCTGTCTTCACTTAAAACTGCTGTTTCCGAGTGTAATAAGTCTTTGGAGGCAGAAGTCCCTTCACCAAAATTCTTTTTATTTACAATTCCAACAGCAGTATGCAGAGTGCTACCAGTCAGCAGTCTACCTTCAGGAGTGCCAGAGGAATTGACACTCCCGGTTAAATACAGTAAGGAGTCTCACAACACCAGGTTAAAGTCCAACAGGTTTATTTGGAATCATGAGCTTTCAGAGCGCTGTTCCTTCATCAGGTGAATGGACATTGAATCTACTGACCTGATGAAGGAGCAGCGCTCCGAAAGCTCGTGATTCTAAATAAACCTGTTGGACTTTAACCTGGTGTTGTGAGACGTCTTACTGTGCCCACCCCAGTCCAACACTGGCATCTCTGCATCATGGTTAAATACAAGGAAAAGACTCCCTGATTGGCCCATCAATTGACTCCTTAATTAAGGAGTTTATATTCCAATAGGCCAACTCTCAAAAAGACAAGTCTTAGTATCTTCTTCCAAACAATGCTTTCTCTCAGCTGTTTTCAGCAAGGATCCACTTCCAGGATTTCCAACTCTCCTTTCAGTATTCCTTTGCCTTGAATTGCCATGTGCATTCAAGCTGCCACACAATCTCGTAGATACTCAGCCATGCCAATAAAATACTACTGCCACATGGACTATACTAATGTCACCAATTTAGGATTGCTTCAGATAACTGATTCCTTGCTAGCCAACTTCATCGGGTCTGCACTTTTCAGCTCTGTATTTAACTTTAATGAACTGTACCTTGTTTCAGTTCCTTTTGTCCCTTTCATTTCAATTTTCCTGGGGCTTCTCTTTTCATTACCTAGTTTCTAGAACTAATGGTCCTTTAGTTTCTGGGACTTGCTTTCTTTCTGTTATTCCATTGTCTTGCCTCTGCTTCTGGCAGAGAGAACTGTTTCCTCTCTAGCTACTAAGCAAGATCTCAAGAGGTTTTTCTAACTTAAAGGTGGCCCCTGGTTGCTAAACAACAGCTCAGTCTTTATTCACCCTTGTTTGTTTTTCCTGTCATAAACTCCCTAAACTCAATACAATTTGAAATTAAACCACAGCACCCGTCTTCAACATGAATCTAACTAAAGTTTTAACCTTTTTTTGACACAGAAGCACTAAATAAAACTGACTTAAATCTCTACCTTATTTCTCATACCCCACAGTACAAACATAGATCACTTAAAATTACCTGTGCTTCCTGACACTATGGTCGCGATTTTCCCATCCCGCTGTGCTAATTTTTAGCGCAGCGGCCTGGAATATTCTAACGTCAGCCGATTCGCGGGGTTCGTGGGCACGTTCCCACCCCGATAGCGTCTCCCAGTATCAGATGTGGCATCACATCTGCACCGGAAATTGGTGGGGAGGCACAGAGACCATTTAAATGGTCATTGTAATATAATTTAAATGTGATTAGCGGGCCAGGGACTGAAGTCTCGGGCCCTCTAGCATCTCCCCCCACCCCCCCACTCCCCCCGCCAGAGTGGTTCACTCCGGCGGGGTTTACAGTAGCTCCTCATTAATGAGAAACTAGCGGCCTGACCCCGCTGGAGCGAAGGGAGTGCAATTGGGGCCTCTGGCACTGCCCAAGGGGCAAAGTGCTAATGCCCAGGGGACATCAGGTATGGGGTAGTGCCAATGGGGTGGAGCCTATGGGGGCAGGACCTGAGGGTGGGACAGGATGGGGGCGGGGCAATCTGTGGGGGTGGGGAATCCCACTGCCACTGTGCAGACAGGATCGGTGGGGGAAGGAGGGAGACCAGCGATTGGGGTGGGCTGGGGTATGGGGGGTGGTCAGTATGCTGGGGGGGGGGGCATGGGACTATGTGGGTGGGGGGGCTGGAGATCGGGGCGAGGGATTGGGGGCTGGCCTGGGAAAGCAATTGAGCTGGCAGCAATCGGGAGGCTAGCAGTGCCGGGCTAGTGCGCATGCACTGATCTCAGTGCTGACAGATCGGCGCATGCACAGTGGCCCGCTCAGTGCTATGCAGCTCACCCCTCCAGTGGGAACCCTCCCCGATTTATATTTGCATACACGTCAGTGACCTCTGCACTGCACAGATTGGGAGAGATTCTTCTTTGAACTTCCACTGAAAAAAACAGCGTGAATTACTCCAGTTTTCACACGAATTCGACACTTAGAATGTTTTTGGGTGAATCCTGGCCCATATAATGGTAATTCTTTTGATATTTTCAATATACATTCCGTGTTAGGTGTGGAATATACAACCTGAAGGCAAAATATTTCAAATTGAAAAATTACAAGAAGGGCAACAGAATTCAACTGTCCTTCAGACAGCATGTTCCTTTTTGAGGTGCCTCAATACAAGTCTAACACTTTTGTTTTCATCTACAATGCCAGGCATTCCATCTGAGCGATTCAATAAATCTTCAAGTCCTTTTGATTTGATTTGATTGGACTTAGTATTGTCACATGTGTTAGTATACAGTGAAAAGTATTGTTTCTTGCTATACATAGAGAAGGAAAGGAGAGAGTGCAGAATGTAGTATTAAGTCATAGCTAGGGTGTAGAGAAAGATCAACTTAATATAAGGTAGGCCCATTCAAAGGTTGTTCAAGCTGTTCTTGAGTCGGTTGGTACATGCCCTCAGACTTTTGTGTCTTTGGTGTATTATGGTTGTACCCTTTGGTGTACTATGACTGAAAAGCCTTAGATAGTGATCATTCCCCATTGCACCTCTACGGCGGCTGCTCCAGGGTTTAGTGCATCCCTCAGCTCATAGTCCTGGGCTTTGGAATGTGCCAGTCTGCAACATTCGGTTAAGGATAACTCTTTGCAATGGAAGACCCGCAATTTTCGGGCAGACCAAAGAGCTCCTTTCACCAAGTTAATGACCCTCCAGCCGCAGCTGATGTTTAACTCGGCGTGTGTCCCTCGGAACAGCCGGAAACCGGCACTGAACCCAATGTCACGGTGGCTTGGGATGAACCTCAACAAGCATCTCTTTCTAGGCCCCTTCTTCACAAAGACATGTTCCAGAAGCAGGTGAACAATGGTCCCACAGTCACCTCGAGGGTAACATGCGGAGGGAGATCTTGAATGCAGATGTAAGTGGGCTGCAAGAGGGTTAAGAGATTCGAACACAAGATCAGAAACTCTTGCAGGTGCTATGGTGCCTATTTTATTCACAATGCACACCAGTGTTTTTAATATCTTCTCTCAACGGGTGCCAAGGATGTGAATCTGTGAAATGCCTCCTAACATCACTATTTAATCATTTGTTTGCATCTCAATGAATCTAGGATTAACTCACTTCCAGTAGTAATTTAACGATGGGATGTTCCAAAGTACTGAGGTTGTAAGTTTGGTTGGATGCACTAACTACTGGTATGGCAAAAGCCATTCTTTTTAAATGTTCTTGTTTTGAGTAATGACTTTAATCAGGCAATTGAGGTGGGCCTGTTAGAATATGAACCCCCCGATTAAGGGCCAAATTGATGGGCCAATCAGGGAGCCTCTTGCTTTGTACTTAACCAGGCGTGTCAGTTCCTCTGGGACTCCGAGTGTAGACTGTTAACTGAAAACACTCTGTATGCTGTTGTCAGACTGGTAAATAAAGGAATTTTGGTGAAGAGATTTCTGCCTCCGAGGGCTTATTACATTTTGAAAATCAAAAGTCAAGTTAATTAATCATTGAACCCCAGGCTCTGTGAAGCTGTTAGGCCTTTAGAAATATTGTCACTGCCAATCACCTAGGAGGCAAATTAAGAGAATTGTCCTTATTACGCAGCTAGTTGCTGTGATTTGGAGTGTGCTGTATTAAAGGGTGGTTAAACAGATTCAGCACTCCGAAGGAAAGAACAGGTACAATTTTCCACTGCTGGGATGGTCCGGGTCTGTCATGTGCCAATGGACTTTTGGCTGGGCTGCCAAACCCCCTGCAGTGGGTTCCAGCTGAGAAACCCTGGCCAGTATCTTTATTTGAAAAGGAAAAAAAAGTTGTAGTTAGGATTTTAGAACCCCTACAGTGCAGAAGGAGACCATTCAGCCCATTCAGTCCACACTGACTCTCCAATAGAGCATCACACCCAGGCCTACCTCCCCCCACGCGCCCCACCCCCCCCCCCCCCCAACCCGCCACCAGCACCACTCTAACCCTGCACATTTAACATGGCCAATCCATCTAACCTGCACAACCTGGGACACGAAGGGGCAATTTAGCTCGGCCGATCCACCCAACCTGCACACCTTTGGACTGTGGGAGGAAATTGGAACACCCGGAGGAAACCCACGCAGACACAGCGAGAGCGTGCAAATTCTGCACAGTCACCAAGGTCGTAATCGATCCTGGGTCCCATGGCTGTGAGACAGCAGTGCTAACCACTGTGCCACCATACCATCCATGGGGATGTTGCACGGGTGGGGGGAGGCGGGGGGAGTGACTAATTGTGTGGCACTTTCAGAGAGCTGTCGCATGCACAGTGGGCCAAATGGCCTCCTTTGCTACTGTATCATTCCATGAATCTCATTATAAAATATCTGCCTCACTAGTTCTGTCAATTTGGAGAATTTATACACCATATACAGCAAAGCCAGTGCCTCAATTTCTATTCAAATATCTTCAAGGAGTATCAATAGTAATTTCTATTTTAAATTTTCAAAGCTAACCTGCCCCATTTTCCACACAGCCTTTCACAAAGCTTCCTATTTGACTTCCGCTGGCCAACTGACCAAAGGGAAAGAAATTAATCTCCTGGCTGAAATCTACCTCTGTATAGCATCTTATGATGGATTATCATAAGATGCTTCCCTCTCTTAAACTTTGAAACTGCAACATGTCTTTTGCAATGTATTATTAATGTTCGCATCTTCAATCCCCTTCACACTATACTTAATGTTTAAATGAGGGATACCTGAAGGGATTTTTGTTAAGTTAAATCATTAACTTTGACCAAATTGGATTTATGTGGCTTCGGTTGCATTTTTATAAGGAGGGAGATTAATCTTCTGGGAGTGAATATTGACACTTCTGTGCCAACCAGAGAATTGGACGTGGGTGGAATTTGTGGTTTTAATTCACGGTAGTTTCCAAACTTGGGACCAAAATTATAGCAGAGTGTCCTGACTAGAGCAAGAGTGTTCCTCCAGCAAAATGCAGTGAATGGGGATGGCGGGTAGCTACACATTGCAAATGATCTGCATTAAATCAACCTAGCTACTTAGAGCAGTGATTGATAATTGAATTGTCAAATCATCTCCAATCTGACTGGGACTCCTGGCAGTCACTACAGGCAGCCTTTGATTTGATTTGATTTGTTATTGTCACATGCACTAGTATACAGTGAAAAGTATTGCTTCTTGTGCGCTGTACAGACAAAGCATACTGTTCATAGAGAAGGAAACGAGAGAGTGCAGAATGTAGTGTTACAGTCATCGTTAGGATGTAGAGAAAGATCAACTTAATGCAAGGTAAGTCCATTCAAAAGTCTGACAGCAGCAGGGAAAAATTGTTTCTTGAGTCGGTTGGTATGTGACCCCAGACTTTTGTAACTTTTTCCCGATGAAAGAAGGTAGAAGAGAGAATGCCCGGGGTGCGTGGGGTCCTTAATTATGCTGGCT
Source organism: Mustelus asterias (assembly GCF_964213995.1). Taxonomy (NCBI): domain Eukaryota; kingdom Metazoa; phylum Chordata; class Chondrichthyes; order Carcharhiniformes; family Triakidae; genus Mustelus; species Mustelus asterias. The sequence continues at coordinate 12,676,746 of NC_135806.1, forward strand.
GCTTTTCTGAGGCAGCGGGAAGTGTAGACAGAGTCAATGGATGGCAGTCTTATTTGTGTGACGGATTGGGCTACATTCATGATCTTTTGTAGTTTCTTGCAGTCTTGGGCAGAGCAGGAGTCATACCAAGCTGTGATACAACCAGAAAGAATGCATTCTATGGTGCATCTGTAAAAGTTGGTGAGAGGCATAGCTGACAGGCCAAATTTCCTTAGTCTTCTGAGAAGGTACAGGTGTTGGTGGGCTTTCTTAACTATTGTGTCGGCATGGTGGGTGGGGGGGGGGGGGGGGGAGTTGGGGGGGGGGGGGGGGGGCAAGACAGGTTGTTGGTGATCTGGACACCAAAAAACTTGAACTCTCGATTATTTCTACTTCGTCCTGATTGATGTAGACAGGGGCATGTTCTCCACTACGCTTCCTGAAGTCGATGACAATCTCCTTCACTTTGTTGACATTGAGGGAGAGATTATTGTTGCCGCACCTGTTCAGCAGATTCTCTATCTCATTTCTGTACTCTCACTCATCACTGTTTGAGATCTGACCCACTAGGATAGTGTCATCAGTAAACTTGAAAATCGGCCTATTTGTTAAAGAAATTTGGAATCGAGAGAGAAAGCAACATTTCAAAGGTAATGCCACTAATGTTTCGAGTCCTGGGCTCTGATATTTATTCACATCTGGGCTGGGAACTTTTGGTGGGGGTGGTGGGGAGGAACGATTGATGGACAGGAAGAAACACAGAACTTGCTGAGTGATACAGAAATCTCTGGCAGTGGGACGGGGATTGGGAGTTAACCGATTGGGAAGGTCTGAACATATGGAGTTAAGCTTGTTGGACCAATGGGAACTAATCCTACTTCCCATGGCTCACAAGCTGTGCAATTAATACACTTTGCCTCCTGAATTTCAGCCCTTGCTTGCTTGCTTTTACCTGTCAGGACTTTCAAGTCCTGGTAAACTTGACTGCCACGTGCTAAAAATGAAAAACCTTGTTTAAAATGAAGACATGAAGACAGAAAGTGGATTGCTCGCATGGCTATCAAACTCCCTCCATTAAACTCAGGAGAAGGCAAGTTGGAATCGGCTTTAAGATTTTTAAACATTGAATATTTTTACCTTCCCAAGAACGAGGGACCACAATTGAACAGGGGCAATTGGCTTTATTTTGTTTAATGCTACAGTATTTTGCTCTTTCTTTAGCCACCAAAAAGACAACTGAAGACGTCTGCTTGACAATAGCTACAATCTTGTCATGGCTCCTGAATTGTGAGGCTTGTTTGGTAGTCAGTGATATTTGTCCCATTGATGCAGAAGAAAAAATGCAAATTAATATTGTAATTGATGTTAAAAGACAATTTTGGCATTTAATGGCATTTCCTGCTTTAGGACAGTGACTACATTTAAAGAAAAACTTGATTGTAAAGCATGCAGTGATATATAACGATTTATATTTTTTCCTTTTATAAACATGATGCTTGGGTGACACAGTGGTTAGCACTGCTGCCTCACAGCACCAGGGACCCGGGTTCAATTCTGGCTTTGGGTGCATTTTGCATTTGTGCATTTTGCTCATTCTCCCCATGTCTGCGTGTGTTTCCTCCGGGTGCTCCGGTTTCCTCCCACAGTCTAAAGATATGCAGGTTAGTTTGATTGGCTGTGATAAATTGCCCCTTAGTGTCAGAGGGATTCGAAGGGTAAATATGTGGGGTTACGTGGATAGGGCCGGGGTGGGATTGTTGTTGGTGCAGGTTCAGTGGGTCAAATGGCCTCCTTCTGCACTGTAGGGATTCTATAATGAATTTGTTTCAGAGGGGATTTCACAGCAGTTTTTGCTCATTAGTGTAGGATGGTGCTCTTAAAGGGACACTTTTTTTCAGTTTAATATCACAGTAGGGGTTTGAGAACAAAGATGAGAATATAAAAATTGAGGCTAGACCGATATGTGGACACATGTCAGTCAGTGAAAGCAGGCGTCATGTATGAACTGGACTTGATGCGATTTAGGATATGAGCAAGCTTAGTATCAGTTAAAGTTCAATAACTTCAGTATAAATGATTCGGGGCAGGAATTTCTGGTCGCACCCGCCCCAAGACTTGAAATTCCCACCCAAGGTCAACAGACGTTTCAATCGTTCTTCAAACTCTCTGTGCCGCCTGTGACGATTACCACGGTGAGCAGGCTTGGGAAATAGTCCCCCTGATAAATTGTTTGCTGTGCACGTTTTCACTTCGAGAGAAATGTTAACTAAATTCACTTCAAGGTCATAACTGAACCACGGGTTAACTGAAGTTGATAGTGTCGCCAAGCTGAGTCTAAAAAGGCTCTTTTGCTCATTTTTCTCTGACATTTCCCGATGGTATTTGTAAAGGGTTTGATGTTAAGATGTTCCAACATAAACATAGAATCATAGAATCCCTACAGTGCAGAAGGAGGCAACTCGGCCCATCGAGTCTGCACCAAGCACAAACCGACCCAGGCCCTATTCCCATAACCCCTCATATTTGCCCTGCTAATCCCCCTGACACTAGGATTAATTTAGCATGGCTAATCAACCTAACCCGCACATCTTTAGACTGTGGGAGGCAAGTAGAGTACCCGGAGGAAACCCATGCAGACACGGGGAGAATGTACACACTGGACACAGACAGTGACCCAAGCCTTAAATTGATCCTGGGTCCTTGGTGCTGTGAGGCAGCTGCGCTAATCATTGTGCCACCGTGCTGCCCATATGGAAAACACTTACTAATTTATTGAAGGCATTAATCTATTTAAAATAAGCACAATTGTTGGTACTATTGAGCAGCTTGAGTCTAACCTCTAAAGTGATTTGGACAAAACAACTAAAAGGGAATATTTTGCATCGCAAGTGAGAACAGACGGTATTGTGAGAGAAGACATGTAAGCAGAATCAGTCTGTGATGCACATGCCAATGTACTTATGTTCATTATTTTTATAATTCTATCTTAATTACTCTCTCAATGTGTGACATTAGCAGAGCATGAGAATCGGGGATTTAACTGCTAGCATTGCTGCCTCACAGCGCCAGGATGTGGGTTCAATTTCGGCTTTGGGTGACACTCTGTGTGGAGTTTGCACCTTCTCCCCGTGTCTGCGTGGGTTTCTTCCAGGTACTCTGGTTTCCTCTGACAGTCCAAAGATGTGTAGATTAGATTGATTGGCCATGGTAAATTGCCCCCCAGTGTCCCAAGATGAAAAGGTTAGATGGATTAGCCATGGTACGTGTGAAGTGTTACCAGATAGGGTGGGGGAGAGGGCTTGGGTAAGATACTCTGTCAGCAAGTACGTGAAGACTCTTTGGGCTGAATGGCCTTCTTCTGGACTGTAGAGATTCTATGATGATGATAATTTTTTAAATTCCTTCATGGGACATGGGCGTCACTGACTGGCCAGCATTTATTGCCCATTCCTAGTTGCCCAAGGGCAGTTGAGAGTCAACCACTTTGCTATGGCTCTGGAGTCACATGTAGGCCAGACCAGGTAAGGATGCAGATTTCCTTCCCTAAAGGACATTAGTGAACCAGATGGGATTTTCCGACAATCAACAATGGTTCCATGGTCATCAGTTGGTTCTTAATTCCAGATTTTTAAAATTGAATTCAAATTCCACCATCTGCCGTGGCGGGATTTGAACCCCAGAACATTAGCTGAGTTTCTGGAACAATAGTTTAGTGATAATGCCGCTAAGCGCTGCCTCCCCAATGTCCCACTTGTGGCACTATCTATAACTCCAGCAAAGCTTTATCAATGATAGATTATTAACTTTTCATTTTTAGGTATATAAATGATTCTGGAAGGCTTTTGCATTGCATCCTATCTATAAGAACCTCTGTCCTTGCAGAATAAGCGTTGCTTAAAATGAAAGACATAAAGTAATTCAGACATGCAGATTCTCCTGATGGTTAATTAAAAAAGATGGTAAGCAGTGGACATCCACAGAATGTTGACATCGTAAGTTTAAACCTCCCCCATTTCTATTAGATGTGAAGCATTCTTTATTTTAGTTACAGCTCGGGTAAAGAATGGGAATGTGACGGGAATTGGGGTGTGTGTCACTCAACCTGGAGACAGCAGGTATCGGCAGTGTGGCAATGCCAAACTTCAAGGAGATACCAGTGTTCGGCGATTACATTTGGACACTTTTTGCCAACTTTCAGCCTAATATCGGGCGGCACTGTGGCACAGTGGCTAGCACTGCTGCCTCACAGCTCCAGAGACCTGGGTTCAACTCCCGGATGTCTGTGTGGAGTTTGCACATTCTCCCCGTGTCTGCGTGGGTTTTCTCCGGGTGCTCCAGTTTCCTCCCACACTCCGAAGATGTGCTGGTTACGTTGATAGGCCACGTTAAATTGCCCCTTAGGGTCCCAGGATGCGTAGGTTAGAGGGATTAGCGGGGCAAATAGGTGGATTTACGGGGATAGGGCTTGGGTGGGATTGTTGTTGGCGCAGACCCGATGGGCTGAATGGTCTCCTTCTGCGCTGTCGGGTTCCTATGATTCTATGCAGTGAACATTCATTGAGACAAATGTTAATATCCCCAAGTTGGTAGAGTTTGGTATTAACCCTACAGTCCTCACTCACTCCCATAGCTTCAGCACGTCTGAGATACAAAACCAGGAGGATTGGATGATGGATCTGAAGGCACAAAGAACCTTTTATATGAAGACTTGGAATGCTGCAAATCTGCAAGGCAGGCAAAAGAAGTTTGGAAATACTGAGTTTGTTGACCTGTAAGAATCAGTTTTCGACTTTCCGACACATCTCTCACTAAAATAATTAGTTCCATGTTCAAGGTCAGAACCACGCAGGAAGCACATTGGTAGTCACTGATATTGGCCCCATTGATGCAGAAGAAAACATGCAAATTAATATGGTAATTGTTGTTAAAAAATAGTATTGGCATTTAATGGCATTTCCTGCATTGGGACAGTGACTACATTTAAAGAAAAACTTAACTGTAAATCATGCAGTGATATATAACGATTTATACTTCATTCCCTTTATAAACATGATGCTTGGGCAGCACAGTGGTTAGCACTGCTGCCTCACAGCACCAGGGACCCGGGTTTGATTCTGGCCTTGGGTGACTGTCTGTGTGCGTTTTGCTCATTCTCCCCGTGTCTGCATGGGTTTCTTCCGGGTGCTCCGGTTTCCTCCCACAGTCCAAAGATGTGCGGGTTAGGTTGAATGGCTGTGATGAATTGCCCCTTAGCGCCAGGGGGATTAGAAGGGTAAATACATGGAGTTACATGGATGGGGCCGGGGTGGGACTGTTGTTGATGCAGACCCGATGGGCCAAATGGCCTCCTTCTGCACTGTAAGGATTCTATAATTCATTGGTTTCAGAGGGGATTTCACAGCAGTCTTTGCTCATTAGTGTAGGATGGTGCTCTTAAAGGAATATTTTTTTTCAGTTTAATATCACAAAAGGGGTTTGAGAACAAAGGTGAGTATTTTAGAATTGAGTCTAGGCCAGTATGTCGGTCAGTGAAAGCAGACGTCATGTATGGACGGGACTTGATGCGAGCTTAGTGTCAATTAAAGTTTAATAACTTCAATATAAATGATTCGGGGCAGGAATTTCTGGTCGCACCCGCCCCAAGACTTGAAATTCCCACCCAAGGTCAACAGACCTTTCAATGGTTCTTCAAACTCTCTTTTCCACCCGTGACGATTACCACGGTGAGCAGGCTTGGGAAATTGTCCCCCTCATAAATTGTTTGCTGGTGCACATTTTCACTCAGAGAGAAATGTTAACTAAATTCACTTCAAGGTCATAACTGAACCACGGGTTAACTGAAGTTGATAGTGTCGCCAAGCTGTGTCTAAAAAGGCTCTTTTGCTCATTTTTCTCTGACATTTCCCGATGGCATTTGTAAAGGGTTTGATGTTAAGATGTTCCAACATAAACATAGAATCATAGAATCCCTACAGTGCAGAAGGAAGCCATTCGGTCCATCGAGTCTGCACCGACCACAATCCCACCCAGTCCCTATTCTCATAACCCTTCATATTTATCCTGCTAATCCCTCTGACACTAGGGTTAACTTAGCATGGCCAATCTACTAACCCGCACATCTTTGGACTGTGGGAGGAAAGCAGAACACCCAGAGGAAACCCATGCAGACACGGGGAGAATGTACACACTTGACACAGATAGTGACCCAAGCTGTAAATTGAACCTGGGTCCCTGGCTCTATGAGGCAGCTGTGCCCATTGTGCCACCGTGCTGCCCATATGGAAATCACTTACTAATTTATTGAAGGCATTAATCTATTTAAAACAAGCACAATTGTTGGTACTATTGAGCAGCTTGAGTCTAACCTCTAAAGTGATTTGGACAAAACAATTAAAGGGGAATATTTTGCATCGCAAGTGAGAACAGACGGTATTGTGAGAGAAGACATGTAAGCAGAATCAGTCTGTGATGCACATGCCAATGTACTTATGTTCATTATTTTTATAATTCTATCTTAATTACTCTCTCAATGTGTGACATTAGCAGAGCATGAGAACAACTGCAAGCACTGCTGCCTCACAGTGCCAGGATGTGGGTTCAATTTCGGCTTTGGGTGACAGTCTGTGTGGATTTGCACATTCTCCCCACGTCTGCGTGGGTTTCTTCCAGGTATTCTGGTTTCCTCTGACAGTCCAAAGATGTGTAGATTAGATTGATTGGCCATGGTAAATTGCCCTCCAGTGTCCCAAGATGAACAGGTTAGATAGATTAGCCATGGTGCGTGTGAGGCATTACCAGATAGGGTGGGGGAGAGGGCTTGGATAAGATACTCTGTCAGAGAGTCGGTGCAGACTTGATGGGCTGAATTGCCTCCTTCTGCACATTCTATGATGATGATTTTTTAAATTCCTTCATGGGAGATGGGCGTCACTGGCTGGCCAGCATTTATTGCCCATCCCTAATTGCCCAGGGTCAGTTGAGAGTCAACTACGTTGCTGCGGCTCTGCCATCACATGTAGGCCAGACCAGGTAAGGATGGCAGATTTCCTTCCCTAAAGGACACTAGTGAACCAGATGGGTTTTTCAAACAATCGACAATGGTTCCATGGTCAGCAGTAGCTTCTTAATTCCAGATAATTTTTTATTGAATTCAAATTCCACCTCTGCCGTGGCGGGATTCAAACCCAGTTCCCCAAAACATCAGCTGAGTTTCTGGATCAATAGTTTAGTGATAATGCCACTAAGCCATCGCCTCCCCAAATATCCCACTTGTGGCACTATCTATGACTCCAGCAAAGCTTTATCAATGATAGATTATTAACTCTTCATTAACTGATTCCAAAAGGCTTTTGCATTGCATCCTATCTGTAAGAACCTCTGTCCTTGCAGAATAAGCATTGCTTAAAATGAAAGGCTTAGAGTAATTCAGGCATGCAGATTCTCCTGATGGTTAATTTAAAAAGATGATAAGCAGTGGACATCCACAGAATGTTGACATCGTAAGTTTAAACCTCCCCCATTTCTATTAGATGTGAAGCGTTCTTTATTTTAGTTACAGTTCAGGTAAAGAATGGGAATGCGACGGGAATTGGGGTGATTGTGTTACTAAACCTGCAGACAGCGGGTATCGGCTGTGTGGCAATATCAAACTTCAAGGAGATACCAGTGTTTGGCGATTACATTTGGACACTGTTTGCCAACCTTCAACCTAGTATCGGGCGGCATGGTGGCACAGTGGTTAGCACTGCTGCCTCACAGCTCCAGGGGCTGGATTCAATTCCTGGCTGTCTGTGTGGAGTTTACACATCCTCCCCGTGTCTGCGTGGGTTTCCTCTGGGTGCTCCGGTTTCCTCCCACACTCCAAAGATGTGCTGGTTAGGTTGATTGGCCATGCTAAATTTTCCCTTAATGTCCTGGGATGCGTAGGTTAGAGGGATTAGTGGGGCAAATAATGTGGGTTTACGGGGATAGGGCCTGGGTGGGATTGTTGTCGGCGCAGACCCGAAGGGCTGAATGGTCTCCTTCTACACTGTTGGGTTTCTATGATTCTATGCAGTGGACATTCATTGAGACAAATGTTAACATCCCGAAGGTGGTAGAGTTTGGTATTAACCCTACAGTCCTCAATCACTCCCATAGCTTCAGCACCTCTGAGATACAAAACCAGAAGGATTGGATGATGGATCTCAAGGCACAAAGAGCCTTTTATATGAAAACTGGGAATGCTACAAATCTGCGAGGCAGGCAAAAGAAGTTTGGAAATACTGAGTTTATTGACCTGCAGCTGTAACAATCAGTTTTCTGCTCTCTGACGCATCTCTCACTAAAATAATTAGTTCCTTGTTCAAGGCCAGAACCACGCAGGAAGCTCATTAAAATTACTCAGATGAGCTGACCCCAGCTAATTAACAGCAGTCACTGCACGGCGTGCTTTTGGCTAACCATTCCCATGCAGCTAGAAATTCCCCGCCTCTACTCAGCCAAGACTGGGAAATATATCCCAGAGTGTGATGGCAATCTTTTTCTGTGCACGCCTCCACTCGAATGTAATTTCCTATGGCAAGAGGAATGTGTAGTTGATGCATAGCGATAGAGGAAACTTGGCCACGAGTGCGTTAGGCATGCAATTATGCTGCCTGTGAATTTCCTTGCTCTTTTTTCACACGTCCATTGCTCCCCCTGTCCAAACACGTCTTGGCACATCATATTAGATGTATATCCAAGCTACAAGCCTACACACTGGAATTTACTGTAAATTCCACTTGTTCAAAAGAGGCATGAAATGAAGGTCAGAATTTTACACTGAACAGGAAACAAGGTCAGTTAGCTGGTGTTTTGTCACAATTTCTATACCCTGTAATAAGTCTTTGAGGGAGTAATCCCTTCACCAAAATCCCTTTATTTACAAGTCCAACAGCAGTACACAGAGTGCTATCAGTCAGCAGTCTTCCTTCGGGAGTGTCAGAGGAACTGACACTCTGGGTTAAATACATGGAAAAGACTCCCTGATTGACCCATCAATTGACTCCTTAATTAAGGAGTTCATATTCCAATAATCCATCCTCAATAGCCTGATTGAAGTCATTACAATTCTTACTCCTGTATTTCCTGTTTCCTTGATAGAATTTTTATAGCATTCTTCTCTTTGATGTAAACGTATCAATCACGTGATTGATGAAAAAAAAATTAATGTGGGTTCTTTAGTTGAAGACGTGACTATATACAAATAGAGTTAATTGGGAGACCATGCATAGTACACATAACTCTTACTCTTGCTGCTTTCAGATTGAACAAAGTAATGGGATTAACACATCACATCCTGTTGAGGTGGGAGTGATTGGCAGCAATCTAAGATACAGATCCTTAAAGTTTTTTCTGAACTAGAGGCGTACCTACTAAAGCATCAAACTACTTACATGACACGGAAGAGAATAACAAGGGGCAGGATTTTCCCACTGTGCTTGCCCCAAAACTAGAAAATCCTGCCTGAGGTCAAGGGACCTCTGCATGGTCCACCCCTGCCCGCTGTGATTCCTGTGGTGGGCGGGACGGGAAAACTCCCCCCATTGCATCTGAAGGAAGTATTGTAGAAAGTGTTAAATTTACGACTCCCGGAAGCATCTCAGTGCTTTACTTATCCGTCCAGGCTGAGTTATGGTGATCTTTGCTAAGGCCTCTGTATGTTTGCCGAATGCTGAGTAGCGGTTCTGTATCTATCCTCTACTCACCATAGGACTACTCGGTGTTTCCGCTTGTGGTTCTGATTTAACATCTATGTCCTCGCACCGCCATGCCATTTTGTGTTCATACTTCATACGGCCTTGGTTCTGGCCACATGCTGATAATTTCTGCTGGATTCCAGATACTGGGAGTGTGAGCTTTCTGTCTGATGTTCAGGTTGGGTAATTCATGACCTGCATTCTGGCCGTGGGTATCATTCACCTTCCCGTCTTTTTGTTGATGAATGCACTATGTACTCATCCTGGGAGTGTCAACAAGCCATGACGGGACGGTTTTCCTCACTTGTCCATGAATAAGTTTTAAGATTACTTATTAGTGTCACAAGTAGGCTTACATTAACAGTGCAATGAAGTTACTGTGAAAATCCCCCAGTCACCACACTCCAGCGCCTGTTGGCATACACTGAGGGAGAATTTGGCATGGCCAATGCACCTAACCAGCTGTAGTAATACTGCATTGTGGTAAAGTAATATTGCATTTTAGGTGGCCAGATCACCAACAATCTGTCCTGGTCCTCCCATGCCGACAATATAGTTAAGAAAGCCCACCAATGCCTCTAATTTCTCAGAAGACGAAGGAAGTTTGGCATGTCAGTTACGACTCTCATCAACTTTTACAGATGCACCATAGAAAGCATTCTTTCTGGTTGTATCACAGCTTGGTGTGGTTCCTCCTCTGCCCAAGACTGCAAGAAACTACAAAAGGTCATGAATGCAGCCCAGTCCATCACACAAACCAGCCTCCCATCCATTGACTCTGTCTACACTTCCTGCCACCTCGGCAAAGCAGCCAGCATAATTAAGGACCCCACGCACCCTGGACATATTCTCTTCCACCTTCTTCCATCAGGAAAAAGATACAAAAGTCTGAGGTCACGTACCAACCAACTCAAGAACAGCTTCTTCCCTGCTGCCATCAGACTTTTGAATGTACCTACCTTGCATTAAGTTGATTTTTCTCTACACCCGAGCTATGACTGTAACACTACATTCTGCACTGTCTCCTTTCCTTCCCTATAAACAGTATGCTTTGTTTATATAGCGCACAAGAAACAATACTTTTCACTGTGTACTAATACATGTGACAATAATAAATCAAATCAAATCATTGCTTCCACAGGAGGGTGAAGTTTACAAGTTGGGAATGGTATACGTTTTGATTCAAATTGTGCTTCTTGGCCTGTTGGCTGATAATTTACCTTGCTGAGTTCGGTGATCTTCTCCCATTATAAGCATAGTGTTTCCAATGGCGCTCCTTTTGATCTGCGATCATCATCATTGTCATGACAATACCATGAACGGTGACCAAGGATAGATCCTTGCAGGCTGGTAGGATTGTGATCACTGGACCTATGGCGTTAAGAGCAACAAATCTCTGGGATGACCAGGGTGAGGCTTTGTGGTGTCATTTCAGTGGAGTGGACCCCAGGTCAGAATGTCCAAACCACAGCATAGTGGCACAATGGTTAGCACTGCTGCCTCACAGTGACAAGGACCCAGTGATGCGCGATATAACTCACGAGGCTAGAGATGCTCAAGGAAATAAAGGCTTTTATTTACTATTACAATGAAGCTACCATATATAGTACACGATCCCAGACTGAGAGGTCCCAGCCAGAGCAGTGACCTTTATACCTCTGCCAGGAGGCGGAGCCCAACTGGGATGTACCATAATAACTATAATACAGGTAGAACAGCCCAACCCTAACCCCAACAGTAACAAGTAGAACAACCCAACCCTAACCCCAACAGCAACATATATATGGACTCATAGTACTGGCCAGACCCTGGCTGAGTACTACCTGGTGGGAACCAATGATGGTTCACCACACCCAGGTTCGATTCCTGGCTGGGGTCTCTGTGTGGAGTTTGCATGTCATCCCTGTGTCTGCGTGGGTTTCCTCCAGGTACTCCGGTTTCCTCCCACAGTCCTAAAGACGTGCTGGTTAGGTACATTGCCATGCTAAATTCTCCCTCAGTGTACCCAAAACAGGCGCTGGAGTGTGGTGACGAGGGAATTTTCACAGTAACTTCATTGCAGTGTTCATGTAAGCCTACTTGTGACAATAATAAATAAACTTTAATTGCACATGTTGAATTTGGTATTAGTTGGCTGAATAATTGCTTGCCACATCTGTGGATACAAACGTTTTAGTGTATGAAGTTGAAGGGTGTTTGCACCTGAACTGGTATCCAATTTTGCTTATAAATCATCCTGGTCCTGTATCTGTGGGAAATAATCTGGATGGTAGCAAAGGCTTCTGATGGCACCACTGGGCCAATGCATTATTTGATGTTCACTGTGCTGAATATAGGTTCACTCTGTGTGTTGATAGTCTGGTCATCCTCATCATCTGACCGTGTGGCTCGGCTAGACATTTTATGGATCTTATCTCAATGATGTTTGGTACACACTCTTCTGGACATGATTGGCTTTTGGCTGTGGCTTCCGATCATGCCAGACTACTTATTTTTGCCTTTGCTTTCTGCACTGTTGCTTCCAGTTCTCTGGTGCCTCATGCCTTGCATATATCATTAAAGGCTGGGTAATTCCTGAGTACATGTGCCATGAACCGCGCTGATGTTATCTGCAAGGACATCTTAATGTGAGACACCGTGACTGGGATCAAGTGATGTGTTCAGAGGTCTGTCAGTAACAACTCCTTCCCATTGTCCAGCACCACTTCTTGCAGACTTTACCAACTCTTCTGAAACTTACTAACCAACAAAGGTTAGAATTCCTACTTTCATTTTACTTAATGCATCATTAAGGCTCATAGCTTCCTATCACTGGAGACTAACCACTAACCACCTGATCCCCTGCACTGACCACCCCCTCCCTCAACTCACCACCCTCTCCCTCAACTGACCACCCTCCCTCCAACTGACCAACTGATTTACATCCCACTGACTCCCTGCACTGACCATCCTCCCCTCACAACTGACCATCTAATCCCACCCCCACCACTGACCACCCCAACCCTCCATCCTGCCCACTTACTTCATCCCCGGCTTCTCGATGTAGCTGGGGCCTTTAAATTTAACTGCTTTAACACTGAAAAGAGGGCGTGCCTTCACTTCCTGTAACTCTCATGCATTAGGCTGTGTGGATTCCTGGACAGTTGTGCTGTACTATTCTCACCCCAGGCCAGGCGAGGAAGCTGTGGCTGTGATGTAGTGTAAGTAAATAGAAGTGGAGTGGCAATCGGAATGTGATTGACACTCCATGAAAAGTCTGGCCTTTGTAAAGAAGTTATTAACTAATAGAATGACCAGGATTCTCCGCCCAGCCCTTGCGGCAGATTTTTGGGTGGTGGAGGCAGCTCGCCATTGGCTGCCAGCAAGATTTTCCAGTCCTGCCGAAGCCAATGGCCATTTGTGTTCCTCACTGACCGTGCCTTTGGGGAACCAGTCGCAGAGGGGTCGCCTTAAGTCGGACCAGAAGGTCCTGCTGGCAGGAAAATCCCCTCCAAGAACTTCTGGGTCAGTGGGCAAGGTAGAATTAACCCACACATTTTTGAAAACAAGGCCATGCAATAACATGGGGTAAATGTTTTACTTAAGGTAGGCTTGGCACGCCGTTTGTTCTGACAGTTTGATGAAAAGGCGATGGTGCTTGTTCAGACACAATTCCCTTACATGGCTAATCTTGAAACCATAACATTTCTAATATCGATGTGAAAAGTAATGCAAAGACTCCTCAATCTATCTTCCTGGGTCCGTGGTGATTGTAATCATGAGACTGCCTTGTTCCTTGTGGCTGAATAGCTTTAAGACGTGTACTGAACGGAATCAATCAGTGGGTAGACAGAGATTAATTGGTTCATGACTCAAGGCATTGGTTCCCATTGATCTGCACGGACTGTTCAACTGCTCCTGCTGGGAATGGAGCTTTAGCTGTTGCATGTCAACAAAATGTGGGCAGTAATATTTCCCTCAGTCATACATAAGTGAATTGGCATGTTGGAATCTTTCCACCACGGTTTGTTGTGTTTCTTTTGTAAAACTAAATCTATTTCTTTTATTGTTAGAGAGTTTTCTCACAGTGTCTGGCAACCAAGCAAAATGAACTAGCTTTGATGGAGGGATGTGAGTCCATATGTAGACCATGAGTCATAGGAGACCAGAGTGACTTCTGCCCTCATGCAAAATGTGGTTCAAAACTAGGAGTAGATGATACAGATTAGTGTATCTCTCCGCACAATGAGTTCAGAACAATCAAGTAGAACAGGACATTTATAGTATGGGCACTTTCAGCAAATATGCTAAAATTTGCTCATAAAATTAAAACGAACTTTCTGAAGAAATTTTCTAAAAGATATTAAAAATTAAAAACGGTCTCAGGTTGAACGAGGCCATAAAATCTCACCTGTAGTCTGAGAAAGAGAAAATTTTGCCCTCCTGTAACTTCCTTTCCATTACACAATTCATATTTAAGTTAGTGCATGAAAGAAAGCACAGGTCACTAGTCAGATAATCTTTGTCAATTTGCTTCAGAGCTGCGAGGAAGAGTAGAGGAGAGGGTTTGAAGTGAAGAATTCTGAATGAGAAAAGGTGGACAACTCCTGATTCAAGTATTAGTTAATGGTGAATGGGACCCGTGGCAAAAACAACACTATCTGATTTGATTTATTATTGTCACATGTATTGGGACACAGTGGAAAGTATGGTTTCTTGCGCGCTACACAGGCAAAGCATACCATTCATAGAGTACATAGGGGAAAAGGAAAGGAAAAGGTGCAGAATATAGTGTTACAGATAGGGTGTAGAGAAAGGTCAGAACATTATTGGACAGTTTAAAAGAGTTAGAGTTACGTTTTAAGAGCATAGAGAGTAAAAGATAGGGGCTATGTTGGGGACAGCTTGCAAGAAGTCATAGAATCATAGACTCGACAGTGCAAAAGGAGGCCATTTGGCCCATCAAGACTGCACCAACAACAATCCCACCCAGGTCCTATCCTGTAACCCCATATATTTACCCCCCCAATCGCCCTGACACTAAGGGGCAATTTAGCATGGCCAATCCACCTAACCTGCGCATCTTTGGACTGTGGGAGAAAACCCAGAGGAAACCCATGCAAACACGGGGAGAATGTGCAAACTCCACGCAGACAGTGACCCGATGCCGGAATTGAACCCAAGTCCCTGGCGCTGTGAGGCAGCAGTGCTAACCACTGTGCCACCATGCCGCCCCCTAAGTTGCCTCGTTCCAGCACCATCTTTTTCATCAGACTATAATAAAGGAATCAAAAATGTTGAAAACAGACAGCTTCAGCTCGGCAGATGTTCTTTTGTTGAACTGAATATTCAACATGAAGGAGATTGTCATCGACTTCAGGAAGCGTAAAGGAGAACCTGCCCCTCTCTACATCAACGGGGACAAAGTCAGAATGGTCGAGAGCTTCAAGTTTTTAGGTGTCTAGATCACCAACAACCTGTCCTGGTCCCCCCATGCCGACACTATAGTTAAGAAAGCCCACCAACCCCTCTACTTTCTCAGAAGACTAAGGAAATTTGGCGTGTCAGCTATGACTCTCGCCATCTTTTACAGATGCACCATAGAAAGCATTCTTTCTGGTTGTATCACAGCTTGGTATGGCTTCTGCTCTGCCCAAGACTGCAAGAAACTACAAAAGGTCGTGAATGTAGCCCAATCCATCACACAAACCAGCCTCCCATCCATTGACTCTGTCTACACTTCCCACTGCCTCGGCAAAGCAGCCAGCATAATTAAGGACCCCACACACCCCGGACATTCTCTCTTCCACCTTCTTCCGTCGAGAAAAAGGTACAAAAGTCTGAGGTCACGCACTAACCAACTCAGGAACAGCTTCTTCCATCAGACGATTGAATAGATCTACCTCGCATTAAGTTGATCTTTCTCTACACCCTAGCTATGACTGTAACACTACATTCTGCATGCTCTCCTTTCTTCTCTATGAACGGTATGCTTTGTCTGCATAGCGTGCAAGAAACAATACTTTTCAGATTTGAAATTAATAAATCAAGTCAAATCAAATCAAACACCTTCTGGCAATGCTGGTTGCAGAATCTCATTGAGGAGTTATGCCCTTTCTTTACTCCTACTTTAAAGAGTTTAGAAGAGTGAGGGGTCACCTTATTCAAACATATAAGATCCTGAGGGGGCTTGATAGGGTAGACGTTGAGATGTTTTCACGCATGGCAGAGTCTAGAACAAGGGGACATAGCTACAAGATAAAGGGCCGGTCATTTAAAACTGAGGTGCGTAGAAATTTCTTCTCACAGAGCTGGTGAATCTCTGGAATACTCTGCCTTGATGTGTGGTGGAGGCTGGATTATTAGAAATATTTAAAGTGGTGGTGAATAAGTATTTGATTGATTGACAATAGAGGGCTATGGGGAAATGGCACTAAAAAGGAATTGAGGCTGGCATAGGTCAGCCATAGAGTCATAGGGCGGGATTTTCCAGCCGTGCTCACCGCAATACCAGAAAATCCGACCCAAGGTTGCATGGCCCTATGAGCCTGCTATGGTTCCCATGGTGAGAGGGGTGTGGAAATTCCGCCCTAAAAGTCATATTGGGCAGCACGGTAGCACAGTGGTTAGCACTGCTGCTTCACAGCTCCAGGGACCTGGGTTCGATTCCCGGCTTGGGTCACTGTCTGTGTGGAGTTTGCACATTCTCCTCGTGTCTGCGTGGGTTTCCTCCGGGTGCTCCGGTTTCCTCCCACACTCCAAAGATGTGCGGGATAGGTTGATTGGCCATGCTAAAAAAAAAATTGCCCTTAGTGTCCTGGGATGCATAGGTTAGAGGGATTAGTGTGTAAATATGTAAGGATATGGGGATAGGGCCTGGGTGGGTTTGTGGTCGGTGCAGACTCGATGGGCCGAATGGCCTCCTTCTGTGCTGTATGGTTTCTTCTAAGATATGGAGTCATAGAAATATACAGCACAGAAATATGCCCTTCGGCCCAACTCATCCATGCCGACCAGGTTTCCTAACCTGAAAGTTGTCTAATAGCTTCAAAATTGGCCTTGCCCCAATTTAGCCATGATCGTATTGAATGCCGGGGCAGGCTTGAAGGGCCTGGTGGACTACTCTTGCTTCTATTTCTTGTGCTCTTGTACCTGGAGTATCTTGCCAGAAAGCAATCCATGTCCATATAGTAAGAACGAAAGTCAGAGCATGAAACTAGGATCCATAAAGCATCTGGAAAGGCTGCTTGTGTGATCATCCCCCGCATGCACTGGAGGCCTCCAAACTGATGATGTCAGGACTTCACTCACACTTTGACACTCTTGCGAACTTGGGCCATTGGGGTCCATTCAACACATTGACTGGTCAGTCGCTAAAGAATATGCGTTCAGCTGCCAGAACAGCCTCACGCATTATTTTAAGAGTCAACCATCAAACTTGCAGGGAAAGGTGACTTTGAATGACTTCTGCTGTTGCAAAGTCTCTGAAAATGCTATGGAATGCTTTGGAGATGTTGTAGTGAGTTGCTGTATTTGGGAGTGAGCGTTGCTGTGCCTCCACTGGAAGGAAGAAGATTTAGTGAGCTGCCTACTCAATGGCTTCAACACATATATGTGGTCAGGGTGATGGATCAGATGCTGTGGAGAGGACAAGCCAGAAGAGTCAATTCCCCTCCACAGAATGTAGAAAATTCTGCCAGTCAATGTGTATGCAGTGATTCCCTACAAATAGCAACATGTTAATGACAGGACAATCCGTGATGTTGGTTGAGGAATAAATATTGGCCTGAACATTGGATGATCAACTGTTTCCTTCTGCCAATTATATCCTAGGATCTTGCATCAAATTGAGAAACTAGATGCTTTCTTGGTTTCACGTAATCCAAAAGATGATACTGATGGCAATGTTGAGGTACCCCAGTACTGCATTAGAATGGCAGGCTAGATTTTGTCCTCATGTCTCCAATGAGGCCTTGAGCACACAACTTTTGATTGACTAGTTCAATAGGGAAAGTGTGAACACCAAGGGAAGTCTTCTATCTTTCTTCTGCATTTCTGTAGAACTGTACTTCTTTCAGTAGCTATAGTGTTATTTAATTCCTTCATGTCATTTCCCATCTTTATCTCTCCAACTTCCTTCAACCCCATAACTCCCCTAGAATTCTCCAAATGTCAAAATCATTTAGAAAACACAAGTTGTTCTTCCAGCAGTGTCATTCAGTGTTAATTTATCTTTTACAGTGTTAGTAATTATAAGTGTAAGGTTTAATGGTTTGATTAGTCTGTGTTTGATTTTGTTGGTCTGTTCTCTGGCCTATGTATCTGTACTTGATTGCTTAAGCTTCTGGATGGAGCTTGAGAGTAAAGAAATTTGCGCTGCTCCAAAAGAAAGACTTGGAGATCTGGCCAAGGATCATGTTTGTGTAAAATCCTATAATTTCTGACATATTTGTACGTACTGCAAATAAACGGTTGTAGATTTTCGACTGGTGCCATCTCTGTATTGCTCTGAGATAAATCCAACATCTAGGATATAGAGTAAACTGATGAATACCTAACAGTAAGAATTATGTTGGCTCTTTGCTATGTGCTAAATTTATAATTTGCCTCATTTATATCCCTGCTATCTAAAAGATTTGGATTTCCTGAACTCAGAAAATTGTAACTCAGGTATAAAGTCTCTGATGTGGAGGAACATTGTAAACCAGGTTAAAGTCCAACAGGTTTATTTGGAATCACAAGCTTTCGCAGTGCCTGATGAAGGAGCAGCGCTCTGAAAGCTCCCGATTCCAAATAACCCTGTTGGACTTTAACCTGGTGTTGTAAGACTTCTTACTGTGCCCACCCCAGTCCAACGCTGGCACCTCCACCTCATGGAGGGACATGAACATAGGAGCACTATCAGACTCCTGGTCTATCCAACTTGTCTCCCACAATCATGATAACTTGATTATCATAATATACACACTTCCAACACACCAAAAACTATATGAACTCCTTGGGAAAGCAAAACTCCAGATTAAACATCCAAGCTGATTTGGGGGAATAATGTGGAAAATTCCAGCCCCCCAACCCCCAAAATGTTCAAAACTAGTCCAGAATCTGACTCTGGTCTCCATAATTCTAACCCCTTTGTGGTGATCTTTACCCTGTGATGCATTGGTGGAATGAGATGAGGGGTTGATTAAAATCTGTTTGAGGTTGTATTTATAATGTATGGATCAGCAGTACAACTGGCCTGATTGGGAATTTGGAACATCTTTGTTTAAGTTAATTTATTAGTGTCACAAGTAGGCTTACATTAACACTGCAATGAAGTAATTGTGAAAATCCCCTAGTCACCACATTCCGGTGCTTGTTCGGTTACACAGAGGGAGAATTTAGCATGACCAATGCACCTAACCAGTATGTCTTTCGGACTGTGGGAGGAAATCAGAACATCCGAAGGAAACCCACGCAGGCAGAGGGAGAATATGCAAACTCCATCAAGCCAGTGATCCAAGCCAGGAATCAACCGGGTCCCTAGCGCTGTGAGGCAGCATTGCTAACCACTGTGACACCGTGCCGCCCTGGTTTGTTTCCTGCTAAGTGAACAAAGAACAAAGAAAATTACAGCACAGGAACAGGACTTTCGGCCCTCCAAGCCTGCACCAACCATGCTGTCCGACTGAACAAAAGCCCCCTGCCCTTCCGGGGACCACATCCCTCTATTCCCATCCTATTCATGTATTTGTCAAGACGCCCCTTAAAAGTCGCCATTGTATCTGCTTCCACTTCCTCCCCCGGCAGCGAGTTCCAGGCACCCACCATCCTCTCTCTACTTGCCTCATACATCTCCTTTAAACCTTGCCCCTCGCACCTTAAACCTATGCCCCCTAGTAATTGACTCTTACACCCTGGGAAAAAGCTTCTGGCTATCCAAGTGTTGCTACCATTGTATTTCATAGCTTAACATTGCCACACAATGCATTCAGACAAAATCTATGCAGTCGGCTGCTTTAAGCTAGTTCAGCCATCCAGTGCTAATTCTCCCAAAGTAGCACACTCTTGGCAACCTCTGGTTGCTGGCGCTCCTAAAATCCAAGTTTGCCAGACCTCAACTGAATAACGAGCAGTGTAGATTTTCTGCTTTGGTCACATTTGGTAATCCAGGTGCAGAAAGCATTTTTTTTCTTACATTTCCAGGAAATTCATCCGCTTATTGCTGAACATAAAAACCTGCCATGAGCATTTTAGAAAACACTTTGTCCAAAAAACATTTTATTCCTTTTAAAGTAGATTCCTTGATCAATTTAAGAGTGGCAAATTTGTGCAAGTTTACTAGTTTTCTGAAAATGGGATTTTTGGTAAAAATGGGATTATAGGAACAGGAATAGTGGTAGGCCTCTCAGTCTCTCCACCTAGTTCCATATACCCTCCATTTTTAAAAATTCATTCATGAGACATGGGCATCATTGGCTAGCCACCATTTATTGCCCATCTCTAGTCACCCTTGTAGGGCAGTTGAGAGTCAACCACATTGCTGTGGCTCTGGAGTCACATGTAGGCCAGACCAGGTAAGGACAGCAGATTTTCTTCCCTAAAGGACATTAATGAACCAGATGAGTTTTTTCCAACAATCGACAATGATTTCATGGTCATCAGTAGATTCTTAATTCCAGATTTTTTTTGACTGCATTCCACTATCTGCAGGGGCGGGATTCGAAACCGGGTCCCCAGAACTTTGATTTGATTTGTTATCATCACATGTATTAGTATACAGTAAAAAGTATTGTTTCTTGCGCACTATACAGACAAAGCATACCGTTCATAGAGAAGGAAATGAGAGAGTGGAGAATGTAGTGTTACAATCATAGCTAGGGTGTAGAGAAAAATCACTGCTGCTTCACAGCTCCAGGGACCTGGGTTCGCATCCCGGCTTGGGTCACTGTCTGTGTGGAGTTTGCACATTCTCCTCGTGTCTGCGTGGGTTTCCTCCGGGTGCTCCGATGTCCTCCCACAGTCAAAAGATGTGCGGGTTAGGTTGATTGGCCATGCTAAAATTGCCCCTTAGTGTCCTGGGATGCGTAGATTAGAGGGATTAGCGGGTAAATATGTAGGGATATGGGGGCAGGGCTTGGGTGGGATTGTGGTCAGTGCAGACACGATGGGCCGAATGGCCTCATTCTGTACTGTAGGGTTTCTATGATTTCTATGAAATTAACGCAAGGTAAGTCCATTCAAAAGTCTGACAGCAGCACGGAAGAAGCTGTTCTTGAGTTGGTTGGTATGTGACCTCAGACTTTTGTATCTTTTTCCTGACAGAAGAAGGTGGAAGAGAATATCCAGGGAGCATGGGGTCCTTAATTATGCTGGCTGCTTTGCCGAGGCAGCGGGAAATGTCGACAGAGTCAATGGATGGGAGGCTGGTTTGCGTGATAGATTGGGCTACATTCATGACCTTTTGTAGTTCCTTGCGGTCTTGGGCATATATACTACAGCTGAACTTGAACTAGGACTACTTGAAGTTCTAGTAATTGTAGTACTAGAACAATTGGAACTCTAGCTGACTTTCTAGATTAATAGTCTAGCAATAATACCACCATGCCATTGCCTCCCCTCTGCCTTTGGATAAGAAATATCTATCAATTTGTGTTTAGCCTACCACCTCTGAGTAACCTTATTTTAAATAACAAAAATATCTTTACAAAACCAAATAGAGCCACTTACCATCTATGTTGGGGTTCTGTAGCAAACCTTTTCATAAATGAAGAGAAATATTTCCTGCAAAAAAGCTTTTACCGCCTTCATATTAGTGCCCATGCACAAAAAGGAATGACTTTCTAGGACATGGCTTCAATCTTCTGCAAAAGAGCACGGAAACCGAATTTGCTGGATGTAATTTGTGCTTAAGATTCTGTGAACTTTTACACTGGTTTGGGCACCTTTCAGGCAAATTCAGCTGAAAGATCAGCTCAAGCCTGGTGGAAATGTCAAGGCTTGGTGTTTGGATTCACAGGTTTATTACCTGACTGTACTGACTTGGGTCTCTGGCCTTAATGGTATATGCTTGTCAATAAAGCCTTAAGTCCACAGTATCGAATCCTTCTTGAAGTCAGCTCCACAACCATTCAGGCAAAAATCCTACAAAGTGGCAGTGGTTAGCACTGCTGCCTCACAGCACCAGGAACCTGTGTTCGATTCCCGGCTTGGGGCATTGGCTATGTGGAGTTTGCACGTTCTCCCCGTGTCTGCATGGGTTTCCTCTGGGTGCTCCAGTTTCCTCCCACAGTCCAAAGATGTGTGGGTTAGGTGGATTGGCCATGCTAAATTGCCCCTTAGTGTCAGGAGGATTAGCTCGGGTAAATGCATGGGGTTATGGGGAATGGGGCCGCCCTCAAGTTATCCAGTCCCGGACCTAATCGGGCGATGGGGGTCCCTACCCCTCCCCATCCCGCTTGGACAAATGGTTGCCTTGTCTTGGAGCTCACCTCCAGGGGATGGGTGGGGGTAGGAGGTTAAATTCAACCCAATGTTTCAGACCGGTGATCTTTTGTCAGAACTGACCTGAAACCTTGGCCGGAATTCTCCAGCCGATCACGCCCTGCCAGAGAGGATGGAGAATTTGGCGCTCAGCCACATCTTCATTCACTGCAACGGAATGGGAGAATCCCGCCGGTGTGAACGGCCGGAGGATCCCGCCCCAAAACTCTCTTTCTCTCCCCTGTTGGACTTGCTGAGTGTTTTGCACCACTTTGCGTTTAGACTTCAGCGGCTATGCTGAAGTCTTATGAAGTTGCTGGGAAATGATTGATTGTGTGTTGGGTGGCTTGCAGTCTAGTTTCTTTTTACTCCTAGCATTGATATTAGTGGATTAAATAGTGAAACGTGTTTGGTTAGTTTGTTCCATTTGGTCAACAAGCTCAGAACACAAGTCAAAATATCTGCCCAATTAATCGACAAATCTGGTTAAAATTTGGCCACGTTGGATGCTTCTCCTAGCACAGTGGCACACACTTTCTTCTAACTTTGTTTATATCTCAGATGGAGGGAGCTGAAGGTTGGCCAACATCATTATATGCTTAGAATGTGTCAACAAAGATGTCAACTAATTCTAAATCGGCAAGACTGTCAGTCGATCGCTGCATGAACCAATTCAAGTGTAACATTGCCATATCGACCTCCTGGAAATATCAGGCCTGGGATCTGCTGAGTTTCGACAATGCCAACAGGCTCCCTCCCCCCAGGTTTCGAGAGGAAGATTCATTTGTCAGTGCAGCCGACACCATGAAAGCATCCTCTGAATCACTTGGCGAGTTGTGGGGAGCAGGTGTGATGTATGGAAGTCGCATAAAAGACGATAATGAAGGATTGCTGCTCTGTCAGAGGCAGTGACTGGGCAGGTGTTTCAGCGCACTGCACTGCATAAGGAAACTGCGGGCAGCTTCATCACCTTGTGTTCTGGGAAATCAACTCAATCTGCACTATTCATGCAACATAGAGCAATTTTCTTTTTAAATCTTTCTAATGTAAGAAAACCTACAGGCTAATTCTGACTGTGTGGTGGTGCAAAACTGGTGCCAGCAAATTGGCAGCCTACTTCTAATCTCTCCCAATTTATTATTCCCATTGACTTCAGTAAGAATGAAAATCATTTGAGATGAAAACAGGCTGTTGATGCACTCTCAACCATTTTATACCATTGCACATTTTCAAGATCGCTCCTGTAGAGGTTGGGCCGTGCAGTGAATTCATTCTGTACAAACCTCCTCTCTTCGCTGAGCTAGGACTTATTTATTTTGCATTGGGGTATAACATTTTCTGACCGTTGTAAAGTGGCACTAGTATCAAAATGGATGTTCCTTTGGTATAAAGCATGGTTGTTTTTAGCATTATCGTGTGCCACTTAAAGAAAGCAGATAGCAATAGTCTGTGCAATCACAACAATGATCCAACAATAACGACTTCCATTAATGTAGCTCCTTAGCATCAAAATATGACCCATGACCTCTCACAGAACTGACCAAAAAATGGCTCTGAGATAAAGAACAATGATATCATGAGCGTTGACTAAAAGCTTTGTCTTCAAAGATAAGCTGTATGGATGGCTTTTGAAAGATGGATATGAGGGACAAACAATAAAGTTTAAGGAGTGAATTCAAGAGCTCAGGCCCCAAACAATTGAAGGCACAGTTACCAATGGAGAAGCGAAGACAGTGGAACACAAGGAATAGAAGCAGGAGGAGGCCACCAGGCCCTTCAAGCCTGCCCCACCTTTCAGTATGATCATGGCTGATTAATGTCGGCCTCAACTCCTTTTCTGTTCCATTTCCTCATCGCCCTCTATTCTTTGGATCTGTCAAGTATTTATCCACCTCTACTTTAAATACACCTAATGACCCAGCCTCCACCACCCTTTGGAGCAGAGTGTTCCAGAGATTCACTACCCTCTGCAAGGAGAAATTTCTATGCACCTCAGTTTTAAGTGATCGATCCTTTATCTTGTAGCTATATCCCCTTGTTTGAGACTCTACCACTGGTAAAAACATCTCACCATCTCCCCTGTCAAGCCCCCTCAGGAACTTATAGGTTTGAATAAGGTCACCCTCTCACTCTTCTAAACTCCAAGGAACACAAACACAGACTATTTTGTCTCTCTTGATCACCCTCATCCCAGGAATTAGCCTCATGAATCTCCTTTGGACTGCCTCCAATGTTACTATATCCTTCTTAAGGTAAGTGGACTAAAAACTGTGTGCAGTATTCCAGGTGAGGCCTCACCAACACCCGGTACAATTGCAACAAAACCTCCCGATTTGATTTGATATGAATGATTTGCTTTATTATTGTCACATGTACGAGTATACAGTGAAAAGTATTGTTTCTTACTCGCTATACAGACAAAGCATACTGTCCATAGAGAAGGACGGGAGAGGGTGCAGAATGTAGTGCCATTGCTACGGTGTAGAGAAAGATCAACTTAATATAAGGTAGGTCCATTTAAAAAGTCTGATGGCAGCAGGGAAGAAGCTGTTTTTGAGTCTGTTGGTATGTGACCTCCGACTTTTGTATCTTTTTCCTGAAAGAGGAAGGTGGAAGAGAGAATGTCCGGGGTGCATGGGATCCTTAATTATGCTGGCTGCTTTTCTGAGGCAGCGGGAAGTATAGACAGAGTCAATGGATGGGAGGCTGGTTTGCGTGATAAACTCTAACCCCTTTGTAATGAAGGCCAAAATGCCATTTGCCTTCTTAACTACTTGTTGGACCTATTAGCTGGTGAAGGATGTACCAAATACCAGAATTGAAGGAATGCAGACTTCCCGGAGAGTTGTGAGGCTGGAGGGCTTTAGGGAAAAGAATAGTAAAAGCTGGACAGTAAGAGTGCCGGTCCAAATGGTCTTGTAGATCTTAATATAGACCGGTAGTTTGGACCAGTACTCTTATTTTACATTTTTTACTGTTTTTTCCTTCTGGGATGGCAAGACGATGAGGTTGTTTAAACAGCGAGATGATACTTTTACATTGGAGGCATTAGATGACTGGGCGCCACTTTAGATGGATTTTCTTCAGGTCTCTGAGTGGATTTTATTTGGGTTTTGTGTTAGCAAACACGTGACCTGTGCAATGTTTGAGTCAGTTTTGCTTATATTGGCATGAATTTTTCAGATGGTGGGGTCTTGCTGGCCATTCAGAGAGTCCGCCTGTCCTGCAGTCATTTCACGCTCGGATAAGAGTTAAATGGCTGCTGGCGGGACTTCTGCCCCTCACTCAGGGAAGAAGTCTCACCTTAGAGAGCCAGTGCATCCAAACTGCTTGGCCAGCAGCTCTTCCGTGTCCGCAGTGACAGCGTGCAGTGGACAGAAGAGGAAATGCAAGAGGTTGCCTGAGCTTAAGTTCAGGCACTTGAGGCCCAAGTAAGGTCAAGGGGTCCCCAGCCTGGGGAATGGTAGAGATGGACTCAGGTGGGGGAGAGGAGTGGGGAGGAGGGAGGGCAGGCGAATGGGGAGATTGGAGATGGGGTCTGGACTTCAAGACTAGGATCCGCGGCACAGCCTCAGAGTAAAAGGATGACTCTTTAGAACCGAGATGAAGAGGAATTTCTTCAGCCAAAGGGTGGTGAGGCTGTGGAATTCATTGCTACAGAAAGCTGTGGAGGCCGGGTCACTGAGTGTATTTAAGACAGAGATAGATAGGTTCTATTCTGATTGGTAAGGGGATCAAAGGTGTTAGAGAATTTCAAAATACTCTGGGATTTAAAACACTAATAAAAATTACTAGAACTAAGTGGAATAACTTTGGGATAAGAATCACGGACTGCCTTACAAATATTACAGAAGATACTGTCTGCATAGAAACGCATATAACCAGTTAAAAGATTTAAACATATATTTTGGATTTTAAAAGGTATTTCAGACATACACTTTGGCCAAAGTGCAGGCTGCCCCGAGGCATAATGGGATGGAAACTAGCTAAGAAGAACTACATTCTTTCAGAACAATGCAGCCAGAGTACAACTTTTATCAGTATAGGTCCGAGAAAGTACAGATTCCCAGACTCTAAAATGAATAGGGTTATTACTTTTGACCCTATGATTTATGTAATAGAAGTTGCTAAGAGACAGAGGGGAAGTTACCTTTGAACTCTATGATTAGTGTTATAGAAGTTGCTAGGAGACAAGAAGGAGGGGCTTCCGGATTGTACGAACCAATTAACTACCATGTTGTCAGAGGGCAGGATAGTTGGCTGATGTATATGACATTTATTATGACCTGTACTGATGGTGATTGATTCATACTTAATAGGGATGAACCAGGAGGTGGGAAAAGTGATTTTGGAGATGTCTAATTATGTTGGTGAATGTAATGTAATTTCAGAGAGGCATCAGACGACCTGATGTCTCCTCCCATCATTAGTTGGTCGATAAAGAATGTCTTTCACTGGGGTACTGCTGTGCCACGAGACTTTGTATTTGCTAAAGTTAAGCTCAATATTTAGTCTCTGAAAAAAACCCCATCTACAAAAGGTTATGGGGAAAAGGCGGAGAATTGGATTGAGAAACTTATCAGTCGTGATTGAATGACGGAGCCGACTCAGTGGGCCGAATGGCCAAGTTCTGCTACTATATATCTTATGGCCTTAATGAGGAAGTTGCCAAACTTCAGAAGGGGGCTTCTGATGCTACTTTAAGATAAGTGACCATAATTACCAATGAAAATGGTGACAATGATTATAAAGGGGGGGCCAACATTTTAAATCGAAAAGTCAGCATTAAAAATAGGTTGTTCAGGCAGGAAGCAAAACCAATGGCTGGCACAGTAAATGCAGAGACAGGGAATTAGGTTCGAGTCCGGAATGCACTGCTGACAGTGTGGAGGAGGCAGATACAGCTGATGTAATGAGTCTATGCTGATGGAATTGAAACCCTCCAGGGCCTCTGAGTTGGTGACCTTGTCCTGCCAAGTGATGTCAAGGAAAAACCTGACTCAGCGAAAGGTGGAAACTGTTCAGTCCTTTCTCCCGCCTGGCGTTAATTGTCTCATCGCCGTCGAGGACAGTGCTGCGAGTGCTGGCTTTGTAGACTCACAGTTTGGTGTTCTCGGTCAAATTGCTGTTGTTCCCACTCTCTTAATCAGTTTGGAGATAACAGCTGCAGCTTTTCCAATGTTTGTGTGTGTGTGCGTGTTGTTTTCAGCATCAACTGACAGACTCCTAGTGATTTGGAGTTAAGATATATGGAGCTATCAACGACCTCCAGTGCCACAGTGTCAGAGCTGATAAATGGCGGTGAGGCAACATCCTTGACTATGACAATTTGTCTTCCTGATGTTGATGGTCAAACTAAACTCTTTACAGTTTAGCACTAACTGACACAGGGACAGGAGCAAGTTATTCACTCCCTTAAATCTGTTCCGATATTCAATTGGATCGTGGCTGATCTGTGTCTTAACCCCATTGACCCACCTCTTAACCCTTAACGTACAAGCCTAACAAATTTCAATTCTGACATTTTCAATTGTCTTCCAGCCTCAACAACAATTTGCAGAGAATGTTCCAGACTTCCATTTAATTGTGTGAATTACTTCCTAACAATCACCTCACCCCTGAAGTTTAACGTTTATTTATTATTGTTACTTACATTAACACTGCAGTGAGGTTACGGTGAAAATCCCCTGAAGGCCTAGCTCCAATTTTAAGGTTATGCTCGCTTGTTCTGGAATCCCCCACCAGGGGAAATGGTTTCTCTCAAACCACCCAGTTGATTCCTTTAATCTGGGGCGGCACGGTGGCACAGTGGTTAGCACTGCTGCCTCACAGTGCCAAGAACCTGGGTTCGATTCCCGGCTTGGGTCACTGTCTGTGTGGAGTTCGCACGTTCTCCACGTGTCGGTGCAGGTTTCTTCCGGGTGCTCCAGTTTCCTCCCACAGTCTGAAAGACGTGCTGGTTAGGTGCATTGGCCATGCTAAATTCTCTCTGTGAACCCGAACAGGCACCGGAATGTGCTGACTAGGGGATTTTCACAGTAACTTCATTGCAGTGTTAATGTCAGCTGACTTGTGACTAATAAACTTTTTAAACACCATAGCTGGAATTTTCCGACCATTCACGTCCTGCCGCCAAGGACGGAGCGAGGATGGAAAATCTCCGTTCCCTGCAGCGGACGGGAGAATCCCGCCGAAGTGGGGGGGGCAGGAAAATTCCGACTCACAATTAGTTCAATTCTTAATCTTTTATTGGAGAGGTAATACAAGCCTAACCTGTTTGACCTGCCTTCATAATTGAACACTTGGAACCCTGCTATAATTCTGGCGACTCTACACTGTTTCCCCTCTGCGGCCTGCATGCTGAGGTACAGTGCGCAGAACTGAATAGAGTATGATGAATGGGATTTATTTCACTGTAACTTAACCTCCAGTCCTTAATTGAGCTCCTTTTGAGATAAAGGCCAACATTTCATTTGCCTTTAAGATTATTCTTGTGATTTCTGTTCTAGGATGCCTATCTGCAGCTCCTAGTTTTGTAAACCGTCCATGGATTGTGATAACTTTCTCCGTCATTTCTGTGGTGCATATTGTGATGGTACTATGCCTTTAAGAAATGCATTTTTAAAAAATTCATTCGTGGGACATGGGCATCGCCGGCTGGCCAGCATTTATTGCCCAACCCTAGTTGCCCTTGAGAAGGTGGTGGTGAGCTGCCTTCTTGAATCGCTGCAGTCCATGTGCTGTGGGTTGACCCACAATGACATTAGGGAGGGAATTCCAGGTTTTTGACCCAGCGACTGCGAAGGAACGGCGGCGATATGTTACCAAGTCAGGACGGTGAGTGACTTGGAGGGAAATTTGCAGCTGGTGGCATACCAATGTATCTGCTGCCCTTGTCCTTCGAGATGGAAGTGGTCATGGGTTTGGACGGTGCTGATTCAGGATCCTTGGTGAATTGCTGCAGTGCATCTTGTAGATAGTATACATTGCTGCCACTGAGCGTCAGTGATGGAGGAAGTGGATGTTTATGGATGTGGTGCCAATCAAGTGGACTGCTTTGTCCTGGATGGCATCAAGTTTTTTGAGTGTTGTTGGAGCCGCACCCATCCAGGCAAGTGGGGATTATTCCATCACACTCCTGACTTGTGCCTTGTAGATGGTGGATAGGCTTTGAGGAGTCAGAATTTAGTTACTTGCTGCAGTATTCCTAGCCTCTGACCTGCTCTTGTAGCCACTGTGTTTATGTGGTGAGTCCAGTTGAGTTTCTAGTCAATGGTAACCCCAAGGATGTTGACAGTGGGGGATTCAGTGATGGTAACACCATTGAATGTCATGTTTCTCTGCAGGATGTTTCAAGCAGGCCCTAGCATTTTATTGGTGCCGTATTGTCTGTAACTTATATCCTTTATTGCTGCTGAAGCAGTATAATTGATATCATGTTGGTCTTAATCTGGATAATGCGGTGCTCTGGGGTTTAAATGGTCCTTCTGGGATTGCTGAGTGGAGCTTGATTGAGGACGATTGCCAGGTCAGGCGATATGCCTGGAGACAGCTATTCTTTTCTAGAGCATTACAAGTTTTTAGTCTCGTTTCTCAGTTGCTTCAGTAGCTGGTGAAAGAAGCAGTGTCTTTCTCTCTTTCTAAAGGCTTCTGGAAAGTTCCAGGACTGGGGGGCTCAGAGAATTAACTCAACATTCAAAGGACCAATTCACAGCAGGTGTTGAAACCTGCAAATCTGGCATCACGTGAGCATACTTGCTTTTTGTGCTAAATCTGGAGAAAGGCGTATGTCTGTGAGATGGTATTTTACTTGGAACAACAGAGATAGCTAGCTAGATTTATACTGTCATGTTTAAATCTTATAATTGGTAAACATTATGCTAATTCTTTTTGTTATATTTTAACTGTGTTCTTAAATAAACATTGTTTTTGATAAAAGCTTCCGAGTGGGTCATTTGAATCATACCTGGAGTGAAACACCTTACGCTCACCTATACCAAGATCAAATGTAAAACTCAGGGTCCAGGCTAACTTCACAAAACACCTTGGAGTCTCTGGCCTGGGTCTTAACACTATTCCCATGTTTCAGCAATGGCTCAGTAGAATCAGAAAGACAAGGGTTCAAATCAGACCCCAGAAACTAGAGCACAAGTTCTTGATTGACACTTCAGTGCAGCATGGAGAGAGTGCTGCACTGTTGGAGGTGCTGTCTTTTGGCTGAGTCATTAAGGAACTAGAGCTTTTTGTGTGTTTCCCCGGCCAATATTCCTCCTTTAGTCAGCTTCGCTAAAGAAAACCAATCTAGTCATTATCTTTGGGATATTTGGACGTTCTTTAATGCCCATTTTTCTGACTGTCCATCTGTTTATTTATTTATC
Source organism: Mustelus asterias (assembly GCF_964213995.1). Taxonomy (NCBI): domain Eukaryota; kingdom Metazoa; phylum Chordata; class Chondrichthyes; order Carcharhiniformes; family Triakidae; genus Mustelus; species Mustelus asterias. The sequence continues at coordinate 12,707,263 of NC_135806.1, forward strand.
TTGTTCTTTCTATCCGGCGTGGTGTTACACTGTATAATCAGGCAAAATCTCTTACCTTTAAACCCCAATTCCCATTTCACAAGAGTTATGTACAGTCTCTTGGAATGTGTGATGGCTCAAAGGACTGGTGACCACTAAGTTTAGTAACTAAACAAACTATTTATCGTAACAAATAAACTGTAGAGAATGCAAGAAATGTGCTACCGACTACTTTGACTCCAGTCTCAGAGTGATTAGGGAAGCCCGCACTCACTCAGTCTCGGGATCCATGTGCTTTGGCTTGACTGGATGGTCGGGTTATGTGACCACCTGAAACCTCGCTTTTAAATCGGGCTCACTACTACAGGATACAAACTTTCTCAGATATCAAACTGTGTCTTGGAAAACACTAACTTACAAATGAAACCACTCACCCAGCGTATTTGTGTGACAATGCTTTCATACTGATGAACTGCAAAAGACCTTAGTTTTGTGATTCTTGTTCAATGGCCGATCGTTTTATTACCTCAAGAAATGGGTAGTTAACTTAAATGAATATCGTTCAACATAATGGATTGAATGGTACTATAGTGCTAACATGTCCAAGAATGTGTGCAAATGTCACTTTTCTTCATTCTTTAGGAAGCAATTCTAGATATCAGTCTAACATTACAATCGATAACGTGCTATGCCTAGTTACTTGTATTGGCAGACATCCCTTTGTCGCAAAGCACACTGATCATTGAATTTGGCATACATTCATATTTATGTTCTGAATCTAAATGCCTGTTTTTCTCACTCACTCTCTCCCTCACTCTCCCTGTCCTCAGTATTTCTCTACCGCTCTCACCACGCTCCATGGTGCCCCTGTCCAATCTGTGCCAAGGGGCAGTGCCGGGGGAAATTGCCAGGCCACTGCACGACCCTGTCCCTCTCCCCCAGGGAGACCCCCACGACAGATTCACGTCTGTATGAACCTGTTGTAGGTGGTGCCAGCATGCCATCATGCCGGTGTCCTCTGAATATCCGGTGAGAGGGGGAGTCCTGGGGAGAGTGCACGGTAATGTATTAAAATGAGCTTTCTACAGTCCCGAGGTGTGTTTCACACCACTTCACCGGCGAGGGAACGGGAAGATTAAAGCTCAGAGACTCGCCAGCGTGAATGTGCTCTCCGGACTCTCAACACATCCCGCCTTTCCTGCAGATGGAGTTTACAGGCTCAAAGTCGCCCCCTACATCTCTGTGATCCGGGCTGTGGTTGGATAGGTACAAATTGACAGCCTCTGCATGTCAGTGAAATGTCCCTTTTCAAAAGATTTAATGTGTGAAGTTATCCAATTAATTCCATGTAGCACAAATTTGTACCAGCTGACTCTCACCAATGGAATCCTTTTGTAATGTAATTGTAATATCTTGCAAAGACGGGTGACCACCAAGTAGATTAATGGATGAATGGCTTATTGGCATTGAAACAAGGTTGGCTGACAGACAGAAGGCAAAGAGTGGGGATAAGGGGGTCCTTTTCAGGATGACTAGTGATGTTCCAGTGTTTTTCATTGAATACATTAATGATCTGGAAGATGGAATTGAGGGCATGGTTGTGAAATCTGCAGATGATACAAAGATATCTAAAGGGGCAAGTAGGGTCGAGGAAGTGGGGAGGTTGCAGAATGATGTGGACAGATTAGGAGAATAGGCAAAGACGTGGCAGATGGAATACAATGTGGGAAAGTGTAAGGTTATGCACTTTGGTAGCAAGAATAGAAGCGTAGACTGTTTTCTAAATGGGGCAAGGCTTCAGAAATCTGAAGCACAAAGGGACTTGGAAGTCCAGGTTCAGGACTCTCCTAAGGTTAATATGCAGGTTCAGTTGGCAGTTAGGAAGGCAAATTCAATGTTAGCATTCATTTCGAGAGGGCTAGAATACAAGAACAGGGATGTACTGCTGAGGCTGTATAAGGTTCTGGTCAGACCCCATTTGGAATATTGTGAGCTGTTTTGAACCTCATACCTAAGGAAGGATGTGCTGGCCTTGGAAAGGGTCCAGGGGAGGTTCACAAGAACGATCCCAGGAATTAAGAGTTTGTCATATGAGGAGCGGTTGAGCAGTCTAGGTCTATGCTCGATGGAGTTTAGAAGGATGAGGGGGGATCTAATTGAAACTTACAGAATACTGAGAGGCTTAGATAGAGTGGACATGGAGAGGATATTTCCACTAGTGGGAGAGACAAGAACTCGAGCGCACAACCACAAAGTGAAGAGATGCTCCTTTAAACTGAGATGGGGAGGAATTTCTTCAGCCAGAAGGTGGTGAATCTGTGGAACTCATTGCCAGAGAGGGCTGTGGAGGCCAGGTCATTGAGTGCCTTTAAGACAGAGACAGATAGGTTCTTGATCAATAAGCAGATCAAGGGTTACAGGGAGATATAGGAGGATGAGGATGAGAATCATATCAGCCATGATTGAATGATGGAGCTGACTTGATGGGCTGAATGGCCTAATTCTGCTCCTCTATCTTATGGTCTCATTAAGGTAAGTAACTATGTACAGTGTGTGATATAAAGCTACCATACTCTACAACCCCAGACTCCTAACCGGCTAGGAAAATCCACGCTTAGCTCCAGGATTTGCACGCTCCAGCCCGATTGGCCAGACAGGTCACATGATAGTCCAAGAAATTATCCCTTAAAAGGGGACCCTACCATAGTTACTTCCCTTCCCACAAGAAATGGTCTCCATTCATCCAGTGAACACATGCCATAACTCTCAATCTCACTCATAGATCTCTTCTTTCCCTCCTTGCAGGGGAAGTGAGCAACAAATGGGGAGAGGCAGTGAACTGCATGTGGCCCTCCACAGATATCTCAATGAACAGTGACAAAGGAGAAGATGCTGGAGTTCAGCATAGCCTGGCAATCAGAGATAGGCGCCTGCCAAGCTACCTTTGACAATTAAATATCATACACAGACCATAAACCATTCAGTCAGGTTGACTGGATACCAACTGTGCTGGAAACATGATCATGCATAATGCTTCCAGCATTGTCACCTTGACAGTACTCATTCATGCCTCTTCTCTGTGACTGGTCCTTCACGCGTCAATCAGGAGGTGGTTGAGATTATGCACAATGGATCCAAAGATAACTATAAATAGGAAATTGGATATGTATGCTGCCTCAGAAAAGCAGCCAGTGTAGTCAAGGACCCCACACACCATGGACATTCTCTCTTCCACTTTCTTCCATCGGAAAAAAGGTACAAAAGTCTGAGATCACGTATCAACCGACTCAAGAGCAGCTTCTTCCCTGCTGCCATCAGACGTTTGAATGGGCCTATCTCACATTAAGTTGATCCTTCTCTACACCCTAGCTATGACTGTAACACTACATTCTCCTTTCCTCCTCTATGAACGGTATACTTTGTCTGTATAGTGTGCAAGAAACAATACTTTTCACTGTATACCAATACATGTGACAATAATAAATCAAATCAAATCAAATATACTTTCAGGAGTACAAACATGCGGGGCTATGGGGAAAGAGGAGTGGAGTGGGACTAATTTGACAGTTGTTTCAAGGAGCCAGCATAGACTGGGCTGAATGGTTTGATTTGAATCATTATTGTCACATGTATTGCTATACAGTGAAAAGTGTTGTTTCTTGAGCACTATACAGGCAAAGCATACCATACCGTTCATAGAGAAGGAAAGGAGAGAGTGCAGAATGGAGTGCTACAGTCATAGCTAGGATGTAGAGAAAGATCAGCTTAATGAGTATTGTTAGAGAGTTTAAAAGAGAATGAAGTTTTAGAAGCACAGAACGAGAGTAAAAGATAGAATTAGAAGGTATGCTGGGCCCAGCTTGCAAGAATTTGCCTTGCTTTGGCGCCATCTTGAGAAAGAAAAATTGACTCCTTTTGATTTGATTTGATTTATTATTGTAACATGTATGAGTGCACAGTGAAAAGCATACCTTTCATAGAGAAGGAAACGAGAGAGTGCAGAATGTAGTGTTACAGTCATAGCTAGGATGTAGAGAAAGATCAACTTAAGGCGAGGTAGGTCCATTCAAAAGTCTGAAGGGAAGAAGCTGTTCTTGAGTCAGTTGTTATGTGACCTCAGACTTTTGTATCTTTTTCCTGACAGAAGAAGTGCTATAAAAGTCTTAATGACCTTCAAAGCTGAGATTTAAACCTTCAACCTATTTTAACAAACTCTACGGTGAGGCCTCCCAAACCACTGAGCACTAGGTCAATTTACATATGATGGGATCCAGACTTTAATTTGCTGAAATGGTTATTGTGTGATGCCCTGGATACTCTGGTGAGAGCAGTCTACATTTTCCAAAGCATTTGTTTTTGATTTATTCGCAGCAGAATATAGTAATTACTCAGCATCAAAAACTAAAATAGATCTTCAAAGTCTAATAAAGCATAAGTGATGGACCGTACAGGTTTGAAGACGCTAAGAATATCCTACTGTTATAGATTCGCTGCTTCATTAATCAGCCGACAGGAAGCATATAACATTATGGCAAGATGAATAGGCCTGTCGTTTCCTGCATTTTAAAAGATCCCACCCTAGTGTCTCAGCTCAGAATGACTAAAGTCATCACATAACTTGACACAGCAGAACCTGTATGCTCTGATCAAGGATTGGACCTACACTGAAGTTGCAGCCTAGAATCCCCACCAACTCTGATGCTCCCTTACAGCAATTTTCCCATGACTGCGGCCTCCTCAGGGAGTGCTGCCAGATGGACTGGACCAAGCTTGTCAAACAGGCCAATGCATAGATGGGGGATTCCTGTGGGATCAAGGCTCTTCGCTGTCAACAGGATCCAAGATTCCATCCATTGTGATCTAGAATGCACAGCCTGAAAGAATGGTGGAAGCAGCTTCAACAGTCAAGAGACCCGTGGCTCTTTGAAAGAAGTACTTTATTAGTCCCACTCTTTTCCCCATTGTCCTGCGTCTTTTCTGACCCCTTCAAGAATTGATCTGAGTCCCTTTTGAAATTGACTGTTGAAGCTGCTTCCACCATTCTCTCAGGCCGTGCATTCCAGATCACCATGGATGGAATCTTGGCTCCTCCCCCATTGACGGGTTTCGTGGCTGGGGGTGTCATTTAATCAGACAGGACAATGCTGAGTGGGGAGCCTGCTGTCTCCATCCATCCCAATTAAGTCCATGGCCAACAAGTAGCCTTCCCGCCCCGCCACCACTTGAAGGGCCTCATCCCATCGTTGGTGCTGGTGTGACAGTGCCACTGACCATGCAGCACTTCTGTGGTACTGCACTGCTGTCTAAGCCCAGCGTAGATGCTGAAGTCTCCGGAGTGACACTTGAATGTACAAGCTTCAGATTCAGAGACAAGACTGCTGCCATTAAGCCTTAAATCTTTCAGACCAATTACCTTTCTGCAAGGTCGCTGACCTGAAATGCTAACTCTGTTTCTGGACAAGCTTTTCCACCATTTTCTGCTCATATTTCAGATCTGCAACCTTTACAGTACTTTGTTTTTTTTTCATATTAAAAGGACACTGAAGGACTAACTTTTGAGTTTGAGTTACCAGCTGGAAGCTTGATTTACTGAATATGAATGATGAAAAATGAATGTGCGCTGGCCACAGCCTGCAGTGGTAAATTGTGGACAGTGTGCCTACGACTCCCTAATCAGCTCTACCTCTGTTGTCAGGGGCGGCAAGGTGGCACAGTGGTTAACACTGCTGCCTCACAGCGCCAGTGACCTGGGTTCGATTCCCAGCTTGGGTCACTGTCTGTGCGGAGTCTGCATGTTCTCCCCATGTCTACATGGGTTTCCTCCGTGTGCTCCAGTTTCCTCCCACAGTCCAAAGGCGTGTGGGTTAGGGGCATTGGCCATGCTACATTGCCCCTTAGTGTACCTGAACAGGTGCCGGATTCTGGCGACTAAGGGATTTTCACAGTAACTTCATTGCAGTGTTAATGTTAGCCTACTTGTGACAATCATAAATAAGCTTGAAATTAGTACTCAAGGTTATTTCACTTAGAGCATGTTGTGTGGTTCTTGTTTTAGCTGCTTCAACCCCTCCCCGCCCCACCGCCCCCATATGCATGGTAATGTGCATGGCATAATCATAGGTTAAGTATCAAAACAATCTCATGTAGAAGATGGTGGCGATTAGCAGGATTACCGCAACTGACACATATAATACATCAGATCTCCGTGCAGTAACATCATCCTGCAGTCTTAACAAGGAAAGACCTTCGTTGATTTTACTCATTGGCACTACAGCCTCTGTTTTCTATATCTCGGGCTTCATGTTTTGTGTGACGTTAGAAACAGTGGCTCCCCAGGTAGAACAATGACCTATAGAATCCCTACAGTGGTGAAGGAGGCCATTCAGCCCATTGAAAAGCACCGAATCTCTGACAGAACATATGGCCAGCCCCATGCTCTGCCCTATCCCCGTAACCCCAACACATTTGCCCCACTAATCCCTCTAACCTACACACCTTTGGACAAAAAGGGGCAATTTAGCATGGCCAATCCCCCTAACCTGCACATCTTTGGACATTAAGGGACAATTTAGCATGGCCAATCCGCCTAACCTGCACATCTTTGGACATTAGGGGACAATTTAGCATGGCCAATCCCTTAACCTGCACAACTTTAGACACTAAGGGGCAATTTAGCATCGTCAGTCCCCCTAACCTACACATCTTTGGATACAAAGGGTGATTTAGCATGGCCAATCCCCCTAACCTGCACATCTTTGGACATTAAGGGGCAATTTAGCATGGCCAATCCACCTAACCTGCACATGTTTGGATTGCAGGAGGAAACCGGAGCACCCAGAGGAAACTCACGCAGACACAGGGACAATGTGCAGGCTCCACACAGACAATGCCCGAGGCTGGAAATGAATCTGAGCCCCTGACGCTGTGAGGCCACAGTGCTAACCACTGTGACATATGTTAGATTAATTTGGTGATTTTTGAACCATCAGCTAAGCCGAAAACTGGCACAATTAATCATTGTGTTACCAAATGTGAGCAATTGCTGTTTTAAAATAAATATCTGAATCAGGCAACACGGGAGATTGTAATGTCAAGATTCAGAAGCTTGCCGGCTAACTATCAAACAGGTATTTTAGCCCATTAAGGGGTCATTGGAATACAATTTCCCATGGCCCTATCTGCTTTTATAGTTGGCAGACAGGCCAATTGGTCTGGCAGCCTTTAGGTTTCAACTTCAACCTTGATCCAGGGTGGGTTGTAATGTCAGGGCCAAAATAAGATTGAAAAAATTGTCTGGGGACTGAGGTTTGCATTTGAATGTGCTTCCTAGACACTTTTTGCACAGTCTTTCTGTTGCTATTTATTTTGTAGAAACCCTACAGTGCAGAAGGAGACCATTCGGCCCATTGAGTCTGCACCAACAACAATCCCACCCAGGCCCTATCCCCGTAACCCCACATATTTACTCTGCTAATCCCTCTGACATACGCATCCCGGGATACTAAGGGGCAATTTACCACAGCCTAATCTTTGGACAGTGGGAGGAAACCTGAGCACCCGGAGGAAACCCACGCACACACGTGGAAAATGTGTAAACTCCACACAGACAGTGACCCAAGCCGGGAATCGAACCCAGGGCCCTGGAGCTGTGAGGCAGCAGTGCTAACCACGGCGCTACTGTGCCGCAGGTGGCACAGGGGTTAGCAGGTTTTTCACAGGTCTGCAGCTCCCTCAGATGTCTCCATTAGCGGCTGCCCCCCCAAGGGAGCACAATAGAAGCGACAGTCCGCACTCCATGTTCTCAGCGTCCACCATCTTCCCGCCCTCCCAGGCAGTGCTCACTCTTACACAGAGCACATTTCGTGCTGAATGGCCTTTAATTCCGGGTGAGTGTGCACACCCATTGGGTGAGGAATCCAGGCCAATGTCAAGTAAGCCCTTCCCTCCACTGTGTGCAGAATGGCATCAAAAGATTGTTTTGTCTCCCAATCAAAATGTCCATTTTGATTTTAACTCTTGAACAAAAATAAAGGTGAGAAGCTGAGGACTCTTTGAAGTGGAAAGGTGAAGGCCCATAATCTACAACAATTGAAGAGACCAAGCAAACATACTCAATGGCATTCTGCATGCTTAAGCTCACAAGCACACAAAAGATGTCCATAAAGTTAGGCAAGTTATTTATGGACATACAAATTAGGAGCAGAAGTAGGCTACTCAGCCTCCAAGCCTGCTCCACCATTCTATTAGATCATGGCTGATCTGATTGTAACCTCCTGCCTATCCCCAATGACCTTTCACCCCCTGCTTTATCAAGAATCTATCTCGCTCTGCATTAGAAAAAATTTAAAGACTCTTTTTCCACTATCTTTTGAGGAAGGGAGTTCCAAATACTCACTAGCCACTGAGAGAAACAATTTCTCCTCATCTCTGTCTGAAGTGGTCACCCTTTCTCTTTAAACAGCGACCCCAGTTCTCGATTCTCCCATAGGAGTTAACATCTTGTAAGTTTTCATGTAGGATCTGGGTGGCACGGTGACCCAGTGGTTAGTACTGCTGCCTCACAGCTCCAGTGACCCAGGTTCGATTCCTGGCTTGGGTCACTGTCTGTGTGGAGTTTACACGTTCTCCCTGTGTCTACATGGGTTTCTTCCGGGTGCTCCAGTTTCCTCCCACAGTCCGAAAGATGTGCGGGTTAGGTGCTTTGGCTATGCTAACCTGCCCTTTAGTGTCCTGGGATGTGTAGTTAAGAAGGATTAGCAGGGTAAATATGTGGGGTTATGGGGTTAAGGCCTGGGTGGGATTGTAGTTGGTGCAGACTCGATGGGCCGAATGGCCTCCTTCTGCACTGTAGGGTTTCTGTGATTTCTATTACCTCCAAGCAGTGCACCTCCAGGTCCCTAAAGGAAGATTCAGGCTTTGCCTGTCCTTGGATTCTCCCACCTCTGGCTCCAATGCCTCAGCACCTCTGTTTTGGTTATTATCTATGATTGTTAGAGGTTTAATGGTTTTCCAATGATTTAAAAATACTTTCCATCACTATTGCATTCCCCCTGAGAAATGTACATAATAAAAACTGGCTAAGTGGCTATGAAGGATACATGGTGTGTGGGAGGGCATAGAGTGGCTTGGGGTAGCATCAGGGAATGGGGTGCATGGGGTGCTGCCATGGGTGGAGAGTGATGGGATGAATGGTGAGGCTTAGGGGGCCTCTGAACAATGTTGGGAACTGGGCTTTGAACCAGCTCACATCCACACCACACTCCACATGCAATCTATCACAGCTCGCAGAATGCACTGCAAATCTGAGCCCGGTGTGAAATTGCTCCTTCATCAGTGGTTAGTGCTGCTCCTTCACCAGTGGTTAGCACTGCTGCGTTTCCTCCGGGTGCTCTGGTTTCCTCCCACAGTCCAAAAGACGTGATGGTTAAGTGCATTGGCCATGCCAAATTCTCCCTTAGTGTCAGGGAGATTAGCAGAGTAAATATGTGGGGTTACGGGAATAGGGCCTTAGCGGGATTGTGGTCGGCGCAGACTCAATGGGGCAAATGGCCTTCTTCTGCACTGTAGGGTTTCCATGTACCCGAACAGGCACTGGGGTGTGGCGACTCGGGGAGTTTCACAGCAACCTCATTGCAGTGACAATGTAAGCCTACTTGTGACACTAATAAATAAACTCCCGAGGCTGGAATTGAACCTGGGTCCCCGGTGCTGTGAAGCAGCAGTGCTAACCACTGTGCCACCATCCTGTATAGCCCATCAATTCTATCGAACTGTGATATTTCAAACAAAAAGTATTTAAACCATCAGCCTTCACCTTGGACCTTCTGGGCTGTTACAACCCAATTATAATGGGGGTGGAAATTTTTGGCTAATAATTGTGGTGTTTGCCAAAACCTCATTGTATTAAGGACTTTCTAGAACCAACTCTTGATGAAGAGTGAAAAAATTGCTCAGTTCGAATAGATTTTCATTTTTATGGTCCTTGAAAGTGTTGTGTTGGAACATTCCTTCAAATTTTGGAGTTGGACATAGTACATTTACATTGCTTCATTGGTCTGGTCAGATCTAATCAGTCTCCTTTTACGCTGTTAGTGTTTTTCAGTCACATTTTGCACACAGTAGCGATAACTTTCTCCATCAAAGATAATTCAATTCTCATGCCATTGCAGTGAGAAATGAATTTCAATTTTTGTGTTTATATGTGAACGGTATACTTGTTTATAGAAGCAAAGCTGACCCAAATGTTTTCCAAAATAATGAGTTATTCTGGTAATTCTCAAGATATAAAATCAGTGGTTCAGTAAATATTGCATTGATATGGTTGATCCTAGCTAGTTTTAAGTAGTTATATTTGATTTGATTTATTATTGTAACATGCATTAGTATACAGCGAAAAGTATTGTTCCTTGCACGCTATACAGACTAAAAATAGCGTACATAGACAAGGAAAGGAGAGAGTGCAGAATGTAGTGTTACATGGTGTGGACATGCCGGCATTGGACTGGGATAGACACAGTGAGAAGTCTCACAACACCAGATTAAAGTCCAATAGGTTTATTTGGAATCATGAGCTTTCAGAGCGCTGCTCCTTCATCAGATGGGTGACGAAGGATGCAGCGCTCTGAAAGCCCATGATTCCAAATAAACCTGTTGGATTTTAACCTGGTGTTGTGAGACTTCGTAGTGTTACAGTCATAGCTAGGGTGCAGAGAAAGATCAACTTAATGCGAGGTAGCTCCATTCAAAAATCTGATGGCAGCAGGGAAGAAGCTGTTTTTGAGTCAGTTGGTACGTGGCCTCAGACTTTTGTATCATTTTCCCGATGGAAGAAGGTGGAATATGTCCGGGGTGTGTGGAGTCCTTAACTATGCTGGTTGCCTTTCCGAGGCAGCGGAAAATGTAGACAGAGTCAATGGATGGGAGGCTGATTTGAGTGATGGACTGGGCTTCATTCACAAACCTTTGAAGTTTCTTGCGATCTTGGGCAGAGCAGGAGCCATACCAGGCTGTGATACAACCAGAAAGAATGCTTTCTATGGTGCATCTGTAGGGGTTGGTGAGAGTTGTAGTGGACATGCCAAATTTCCTTAGCCTCCTGAGAAAGTAGAGGCATTAGTGGGCTTTTTTAGCTAAAATGTCTGCATGGCGGGACCAGGACAGGTTGTTGGTGATCTGGACACCTAAAAACTTGAAGCTTTCGAACATTCCTACTTTGTCCCCATTGAGGTAGATAGGGGCATGCCCTCCACTATGCTTCATGAAGTCGCTCACTATCTCCTTCATTTTGTTGACATTATAGAGTCACTGGGCGGGATTTTATGGCCTCGCGCGTTCCAAAACCGTAAAATCCTGTCCAAGATCAACGGACCTTCCCATTGTCCGCCCCTCACTCTCTCCGATTCCCGTGGCAAGCAGGGTGGTATAATTCTGGCCATAATGTCACAGAGCAATACAGCATGGAAATAGGCCCTTCAGCCCAAGTGGTCTATGCCAACCATAGTGCCCTCCCAGCTAGTCCCAATTGCCCACATTTGCTCCATCTCCCTTTAATGCTTTCTCATCCATGTACTTATCCAAATGCTTTTTAAATATTGCTATTGTACCTGCCTCAACCACTTCCTCTGACAGCTCATTCCAACTACATACTGCCTCTGTGTGATGAAGTTGCCCCTCAGGTCCTTTTTAAATCTTTTCCCTCTCACCTTAAACCAATGCCCTCTCGTTTTCAATTCCCTTTCCCTGGAAAAAAGACTATATGAAGTTGAAGATAACCACTTTGCTTTTCCTTAAACAGTCTACATAGGTTTGGTAAAATAAGCACAATACTGCGGATATTAGAAATCTGAAATGAAAACGGAAAATGCTGGAAGACCTCAGCAGCATCTGTGGAGAGAGTTAACATTTCAAGTCCATTTGACCCTGAGATGAGTCATATGACCTTCAAAACATTAATTCTGTTTCTCTCTCACCAGATGCTGCCAGACCTGCTGATTTTTCTGCTTTAGATATAGGCCGGAATTTTACTGGCCCGCCCTCCACGGGAATCGGAGCGAGCGAGGGGCGGACAACAGGAAGGTCCGTTGACCTTGGGCAGGATTTTACAGTTTCGGGACCAGCAAGGCCATAAAATCCCGCCAATTGTCATTCTTTCCTCTCAAAATGAATGTGTGAAAGCCTTGAAAATTGATGGAGGCCTAGATTTTCTCATGTGGATTGGGTGTAGAGAATCGGCAGAATTCCCAGCTCTGAGACTTCTATAAATGTCCCACGGAATGTCAGATTTTTGGTCTGGGTTTTGTGGGGACAGGCTATATTAAAAGTTGGTGACCCCAGACGGAGTGAGGTTTCAAAGGTAGGCTGGTGTGCATTGGACGACTTGGGCGAGATAAAATGCAAGCCCTAAAAAAGACCCATTTGAGGGGGTGACCGTCTGTGGTAAAGGCCCTGTGCCTCGTAGGAGATGACTAATGGGGTGAGTGTGAACTCTGTAAATGTCCAACTGCTGATCCTGAAACATATCGAATCATGGATTCCCCGCAGTGCAGAAGAAGGCCATTCGGCCCATTGAGTCCACACCGATTACAATCCCACCCAGGCCCCATCCCCATATTTACCCTGCCAAACACCCTGACACTAAGGTCAATTTAGCACGGCCAATCAACCTAACCTGCATATCTTTGGAGGAAACCAGAGCACTCAGAGGAAAGCCACGCAGATACAGGAAGAATGCGCAAACTGCACACAGACAGTGACTCACGGCTGGAAATGAATCCGGGTCCCTGGCGCTGTGAGGCAGCAGTGCTAACCACTGGGCCATTGTCCAGTATGGCACATCATGACCTTTCCCTGGGAAAAAAATGTCCTTTTTGCTGCTTTTTCCAAAGATGTGCGGGTTAGGTTAATTGGCCATGCTAAATTGTCCCTTAGTGTCCCAGGATGCATAGGTTAAAACAATTAGCGGGGTAAATATGTGGTATGACAGGGATAGGGTTGGGTGGGATTATTGTCGGTGCAGACTCGATGGGCCAAGTGACTTCCTTCTGCACTGTACGGTTTCTATAATTCAATTATTTCACAGGGTACTCGACTGAGGCACTGAAAGCATGAAGATTGCATTGCCTTGTCACCACTACCTGGTAGAGGTATTCTGAAGTCATGTAGCTAGTTGCTAAGACTCAGTGGATGAATGATAAACAGCACTGTGGTCAGTATCTGATTTGCTTGCCAGTTTGCCATGCATCTATTGGACGCACCCACACTGTTGACCCTAGGCCAGGTCCCTCACAGCTGCACACTGTCAGAGGCATAACAGTGATAATAAGGGTGGGCCGGGGGGGGGGGTTGGGGAAACCAGTAGAGTTGTCAGTGGTTGCAGTGCACTGCATGCTATGTTGGAGCCATAGGCACAATGTGCATGACACCAGAGACATTTTCTCCATCAAAGCTTACCAGATGATGGGGCGGCACGGTAACACAGTGGTTAGCACTGCTGCTTCACAGCTCCAGGGTCTCAGGTTCGATTCCCGGCTCGGGTCACTGTCTGTGTGGAGTTTGCACATTCTCCTTGTGTCTGCGTGGGTTTCCTCCGGGTGCTCCGGTTTCCTCCCACAGTCCAAAGATGTGCGGGTTAGGTTGATTGGCCAGGTTAAAAATTGCCCCTTAGAGCCCTGAGATGCGTTGGTTAGTGGGATTAGTGGGTAAAATATGTGGGGGTAGGGCCTGGGTGGGATTGTGGTCGGTGCAGACTCGATGGGCCGAATGGCCTCCTTCTGCACTGTAGGGTTTCTATGATTTCTATGATGATATGGTGAAAATGGTTGCTGCATGTAAAATATAGCAAAATTTCCCAAGGCACTTAATGAGAAAAATCAATGGGAAAAAAATATCCACCTAGACAATTGAAGAAGTAGCTGGGCAGGTGAGCTTTATAAGGTGAATATGAGAGGAGAGAAAAGTAAAGCAGCCGAGAGGTATAGGGAGGGAATTCCAGAGCTCAGGACTTGGCCTTAATTGTGGACAGCTCAGTTTTCAACACCATTATTCCTAAAACACTCATCTTCAAACTCTATGGTCTGGGGCTCAGCTCCTCCTTCTGCGACTGGATCCTTGACTTCCTAATCACAGATCGCAATCAATAAGAATACGCAACGACACTTCCTCCACGTTTATCCTCCACCGCCAGCTGTGTTCTCAGCCCTTTAATATGTCCTGATACACTTCCGACTACGTGGCCAAATTCCACTCCAACTCGATTTTTAAGTTTGCTGATGACACCAGCATAGTGGGTCAGATGGTGATGGCTAACGCGAGGGGACATAGCTTTAAATTGAGGGGTGAGAGATATAGGACAGATGTTAGAGGTAGGTTCTTTACTCAGAGAGTAGTAAGGGAGTGGAATGCCCTGCCTGCAGCAGTAGTGGACTCGTCAACATTAAGAGCATTCAAATGGTTATTGGATAAACATATGGATGATATTGGAATAGTGTAGATTAGAGGGGCTTTAGATTGGTTTCACTGGTCGGCGCAACATTGAGGGCCGAAGGGCCTGTACTGCGCTGTAATGTTCTATGTTCTATGTAAGCACACAAAGGAGAATGAGAGCATGGCAATCTGAATGGCTCACAACACTTTTCACCAGCAGAAGCCTAACAATGTTTCCATGCCATAAACCTCTATGGCTCCATATGATTCTGTAAGTCACTGAGGAGGGTGAAGGGCATTAAGAAACTCAATTTACAAGATAATGGTTGGAATGTGAGTGTTTGCAGGTAATCAAGTCTTAAAGGTACAGACAATGTGAGTGGAAAGAGGGCCAAGCACAGGTTAAAGAGGTGGATATTGTCTCCAGCCAGGACAGTTAGTGAGATTTTGCAAGTCCAGGCAAATCGTGGGGGTTACAGATAGTGTGACATGAACCCAAGATCCCGGTTGAGGCCGTCCTCATGTGTGCAAAACTTGGCTATCAGCTTTTGCTCAGCGACTCTGTCGTGTGTCGTGAAGGCTGCCTTGGAGAACGCTTACCCGAAGGTCAGAGGCTGAATGCCTGTGACTGCTGAAGTGTTCCCCGACTGGAAGGGAACACTCCTGCCTGGTGATTGTCGAGTGGTGTTCATTCATCCATTGTCGTAGTGTCTGCATGGTCTTCCCAATGTACCATGCCTCGGGACATCCTTTCCTGCAGCGTATCAGGTAGACAACGTTGGCTGAGTCGCAAGAGTATGTACCGTGTACATGGTGGATGGTGTTCTCATGTGAGATGATGGCATCCATGTCGGATTGTCTTACAATTATCTTGTAAATTGAGTTTGTGTCTGTATATGCTCTGTTTGTGAACACAACTCTTCACTCACCTGATGAAGCAGCCTGAGACTCCGAAAGCTAGTGCTGCCAAATAAACCTGTTGGACTTTAACCTGGTGTTGAGACTTCTTACTGTGCCCACCCCAGTCCAATGCTGGCATCTCCACATCAAGGGTGAAGGGGCCAGGACCTTCTCAGCACCACATCTTCTGCCGCCTCCCAAACCCCTCCACTCGAGCCCTCCTCTTCTCCACATGTGCCAGTGACCATGGCTGTCAATGCAGAGATGCAGAGGGTCTGAAGGAGGTCCCCAACAAGCACCGGCCTGATGAGACTGGCCACAACACTCATCATTGCTGTTTAGACAGAGAGGTGAGCTGCCTGTCTCCACCTCCACCGAAGAAACATAGGAGGCATGTCGTAGGAGTGTGTGTGAGTTCAGAACACAATCTCGCTGAGAATACAAATAGGTGGTCACACTCTTCACAGTATATTTATCACATTTAAGCACTTTTTGAATATATTTACATATACAGTGGTGAACATTGTTGCCTCACAGCGCCAGGGACTCAGGTTCAATTCTGGCCACGGGGTCACTGCCTGTGCACATTCTCCCCATGACTGTGTGTGAATCCTCTGGATGCTCTGGTTTCCTCCCACACTCCAAATATGTGCGGGTTAGATTGTTTGGTCGTGCTAAATTGTCCCATAGTGTTAGGGGGACTCACACGGTAAATATGTGGGGTTACAGGGATGGAACCTGGTTGGGATTGTTTTTGGTACAGGCTCGATGGGCCAAATGGCCTCTGTCTGCACTGTTGGGATTCTATGATGATCCTTGTCAACAACCCTGTGTGTACTTTTCAGAATGCCAAAAGAATGAAGGATGCTCTTACCAGTGGCAATCAAGGCAGAATACTAAGGTCCATCACACGGTGAGGTTTTTAGGAGCAAGGGTGTGACGATATATGTGAAGCATCAGAGGGCTTCTTCTTTCTCTGGTCTATCGCAAAAGATTTCAGTGCTCAAAGACTCAAGCACCGAGATGCCCCGTGTATCTTTCATTGTCCACCCAAGGTAGACTTTAAGGGAGGCTTAATGAGGGGAGGCACACTGATTAGCACTGCTGCCTCACAGCGTCAAGGACCAGGGTTCAATTCCGGTCTCGAGTGACTGTGTGGCGTTTGCACGTTCTCTCCATGTCTGCGTGGGTTTCCTCCAGGTGCTCCGGTTTCCTCTCACACTCCAAAGATGTGTGGGTTAGGTTGATTGGCCATGCTAAATTGATTCTTAGTATCAGGGGGACTAGCACGTGGGGTTATGGGGGTAAAGCCTAGGTGGGATTGTTGTCGGTGCAGGCTTGATGGATCATGCGACCTTATTGTCAGGGGGATTTGTGGGTAAATATGTTGGGTGATGGGCATTGGGCTTAGGTGGGATTGTTGTCAGTGCAGGCCTGAAGGGCCGAATGGCCTCCTTCTGCATTGTAAGGATTCTATGATATGATCAGTCTCCATGATTAGACATTGGGCAGTAAGTACATCTCAAGCACGAGTGCTGGGTGCAAGGCACTCATCCGCAAAGCACTGTTACACATTGGTTTAGGTGTAAGCATCACTGCTCGACAGGCCATGTACGCTCCAGGGAATATTGTTCATCTACTGTCCCCATCAGTTTGGCAGAACTTGCATTCAAGGTGGCAGAGGATGTGTTTTGTCTGGGAAGTAGAGGTTTATGGAAACCTACAATGTTGCACGTGAATACCTCACATCTGGCAACTTTCTGTCATTTAAATTCAGCTCCACGCATTTCAGGTCCAGACCCTGAATCATAGGAAATGTGAGTATTTCAGAGTCTTCATACTCTCAGCTGCCTTTGTACTGTAATCTGCTGGGTTTACTGTTCCTGGAGTTAGCCCCTGAATTTTACTTTGGATGAGTTGGTGATCACTTACCCCCAGGGCACACTGTTGCCCCTGACAGAATAAGTGCTGCCTCAAACATCATGTAGAACTTCATGCTTTCAGAAGTAGTGTAGCTCGACAGCTGTTCTGAACTGCACTCTTGGTGCATCACGCTGACATTTATGAGGAGGCGGTGGCATTGTCGTATTGTCACTGGGCTAGTAATCCAGAGAGCCAGATTACTGCTCTGGGGACCCGGGTTCGAACCCTGCCACGGCAGTTGGTGAAATGTGAATTCAATAAAAATGACTGGAGTTAACATTCTCGTGACGACCATGAAACGATTGTCGTAAAAAAAACCATCTGGTTCGCTACCACCCTTTAAGGAAGGAATTTAGCCATGCGAACCTGGTCTGACATCCAGAGTTACAACAAGGTGGTTGAAGGGAAGTTAGGGATGAGCAATAAGTGCTGGTCTAGTGATGCCCCATGAACCAATAAAAATAAATCAATCCACCACACACTTCTTGGGAGAAACTTTGGCAATGGACATTGTTTGAATATATTCTTTTGGACTCTTAACATCTGAGTTAAACAGCAATGCACCAGCATCGTGGATAATGGAAATAACTCTGTGACAATAAAATCATAGGTTTACTGATAAAAACACCCTAAGCATCAGGTTATTCTTTATACCATTAGAATATGCTCTCCCTTTAAAGTGTTTTGGTTTTTTCACTTGTGATTTTGCTAATGTTGCTAAGTGTAGCCTCTAGGGTTGATAAATCTAAACCA
This sequence comes from Mustelus asterias, assembly GCF_964213995.1. Taxonomy (NCBI): domain Eukaryota; kingdom Metazoa; phylum Chordata; class Chondrichthyes; order Carcharhiniformes; family Triakidae; genus Mustelus; species Mustelus asterias. The sequence continues at coordinate 12,725,239 of NC_135806.1, forward strand.
ACTTCCCAATGCTTGCTTAGATCACGGAATCCCTACAGTGCAGAAGGAGGCCATTCAGACCATCGAGTCTGTACCGACATCTTAACCAGGCCCAACCCACATCTTATTCCTGTAACCCCATGCTTTTTACCGCTAATCCCCTGATCTACATACTAAGGGGCAATTTAGCATGGCCAATCCACCTAAGATGCACATTTTTGGACTGTGGGAGGAAACCGGAGCACCCAGAGGAAACCCACGCAGACACGGGGAGAACGTGCAAACTCCACACAGACCCAAGGCCTGAATTGAACTCAGGTCACTGGCACTGTGAGGCAGCAGGTCTAACCACTGTGCCACCCTGCCACCCATTCAGATTAAACCACACTTGAGCTGTCAGAGTCCTTCTCTCTTCTTAAAATACCTTAGAATTTCAAATCATCCCTTTAAAGTTTAATTTATTTATTGATGTCACAAGTAGGCTTACATTAAAACTGCAATGAAGTTACTGTGAAAATCCCCTAGTCGCCACACTCCGGTGTCTAATCGAGTACACCGAGGCAGAATTTAGCATGGCCAATCCACCTAGCTAGCACAACTTTCAGTCTTGTGGGAGGAAACCGGAGCACCCGGAGGAAACCCACGCAGGCATGGGGAGAACGTGCAGACTCCGCACATCCAGTGACCCGAGGCCGAAATCAAACCCGGGTCCCTGGCGTTGTGAGGCAGCAGTGCTAACCACTGTGCCAGCGTGCCGCCCCAAAAGAATGTCAATTCATATTGGAGAAATGCATCCTTGATTTGTGCAATCGGAAATGTGAAAATCACCTACTGCAGTGACAAAATAGACTTCTGAAGAACAGAGTTTCACAAGGTGTGGTGAACCATAGATGGTTAGCACTATGGGTACTGAACCATAGATGGTTAGCACTATGGGTACTTGTACATATGTTACTGTTGTCACTGTTGGGGTTAGGGTTGGGGTGTTCTACCTGTTGGTATTGTTCTCTGGTACACTCCGGTTGGCTCCGCCTACTTGTAGGAGTATAAAGGTCACTGCACTGCCTGGTGACCCTTTAGTCTGGGATTGTATTGTTATGCAGTATGCTCCATTCTTGTTACTAATAAAAGCCTTTATTTCCCGGGTACGATCCAGCCTCCCAAGTGATTTAATCGCGCATCAATTTTATTAGTAACAATTTTTGGTTGAAAAAAAAACCATGGAGCAAATGTTAAAACCCGATCGGCTTACCTTAGATCCGCGTGCAGCTGGAGCGTCGAACACTTTCGACCATTGGTTGAAGTGTTTCCAAGATTATGTTGACGCCTCAACAGCCATTCAAAACGACGCCGATAGACTGCGGGTCCTCCACACAAGGGTAAGCGACACAGTGTATGCAACAATCCGCGATGCCCAAGACTACAAAGGGGCCATCGAACTACTTAAGAAACTGTACAACAAACCGCCAAACGAGATTCATGCTCGATACCTACTAGCCACTCGACGGCGGCAGCCCGGCGAAACGACGGCACAGTACCTGCGCGAACTTCAGCAGCTAGCCAGAGCCTGCAATTGCAAGCCAGTGTCGGCGACCCAGTATACTAACGATTTGATCCGAGATGCGTTCGTGGTGGGAATCGGCTCATCCTATATTCGCCTGCGGCTGCGAGAGCAAGGTAAGTTAGACCTAGCTAAGACGGTGGAATTGGCTGATGCGATGGAAACGGCCTCCAGAAGTCTTGAAACTTACCCCACCGACCACGTGGGAACAGCGTGGCAAGTACAGCCACCGACTCAACTCTACCCAGCGGCTCCTAGGAAGTGCGCGATCGTGCTTTCAACCTCGGACCTGACGGCGGCGGCGGCTCCAGGAGGCCCGCGGTGCTATTTCTGTGGATTGGCAAAGCACCCTCGTCAGCGATGTCCGGCCAGAATGGTATTTTGCTCCGCGTGTTGGAAGAAAGGGCACTATGCTAAAGTGTGCCGAGCTAAACCACCTTCGAAGCCCAGCAGTGCGGCGTGTGACTCTCCAGGATCTGTCTCCTCGTCTCCGGCTTCGTCGAGGTCTTCCACCACGTGCGATTCACGAGCGCCGCCATTACTGAGGACGACGACGCAAGACACATGCGACCTGCGAGTGCCGCCACTTTCAGCGCCATCGACCACGTGCAATCCATGGGCGCAGCCATTTTGGTCGACACCGACCGCTGACAACCAGCAGGGGTAATCATCATCAACCATCTCAGCTGCCTGCAGTTGTACTCAAGATTCAACGGTGGCGTCAATCATCCTGGACCAGGCCAAGCCTCACAGACTCGACAAGTCCATGATGGACATAGAGGTAAACAGACGCCTGATACATTGTCTGTTTGACAGCGGGAGCACGGAGAGTTTCATTCATCCTGACACCGTGAAACGGTGCGGTCTCCGAGTACAGACTGTCAGACAGACAATTTCTATGGCGTCGAGGTCCCGATCTGTTACCGTTCTTGGGAGCTGCGTGGTAAACCTAACGGTGCGAGGCACAGTTTATGAGAACTTCAGGCTCCTCGTGTTACCGCACCTTTGCGCTCCGATACTCCTGGGACTAGAATTTATGGTCCACCTGAGGAGTGTGACCCTGCAGTACGATGGGCCACTCCCTCCACTTTCAGTGGGAGAACAGCAGCCTCCAAATTGCCCAGCGCGCTCCAAGTGCATTCTCTCAACACTCAGAATCACCCCGCCATCTTTATTTGAGAATCTCGTGCCAGGCTGCAAGCCCATCGCAACTAAGAGCAGGCGTTACAGCGCTGAGGATCGGATCTTTATTCGATCTGAGGTTCAGCAGCTCCTCAGGGAAGGGATCATTCAACCTAGCACTAGCCCATGGAGAGCACAAGTCCTGGTGGCTAAAACTGGAAACAAGCCCCGGATGGTCATAGACTATAGTCAGACCATTAATAGGTACACGCAGCTGGACGCGTACCCTCTCCCGCGCATATCTGACATGGTCAACCAGATTGCGCAGTACCGGGTGTTCTCCACCATTGACTTGAAGTCAGCCTATCACCAGCTCCCCATTCGCCCAGAGGACCGAAAATATACGGCCTTTGAGGCGGATGGTCGTCTCTACCACTTCTTAAGGGTCCCCTTTGGCGTCACGAATGGGGTCTCGGTCTTCCAGCATGCAATGGACCGAATGGTGGACCAAAATGGGCTACGGGCTACCTTCCCGTACCTGGACAACGTCACTATCTGTGGCCATGACCAGCAAGACCACGATGCCAACCTCCTAACATTTTTACGCACTGCGTCTCGCCTGAATCTGACCTATAACAGGGAGAAGTGTGTATTCAGCAAGCGCCGCCTAGCAATTCTCGGATATGTGGTGGAAAACGGGGTTCTTGACCCTGATCCAGACCGTATGCGTCCCCTCCTTGAACTTCCCCTACCCACTAGCATCAAAGCACTGAGAAGATGCTTAGGCTTCTTTTCGTATTACGCACAGTGGGTTCCCAATTATGCAGACAAAGCCCGTCTGCTCATAAAGTCTACCTCTTTTCCCCTGGCAGCAGAGGCTCGCATAGCCTTTGAAGGGATAAAAGCTGACATCGCGAAAGCCACGATGCACGCTGTCGATGAGTCCATCCCCTTCCAGGTGGAGAGTGATGCATCTGATTTCGCTCTGGCCGCCACACTTAACCAGGCGGGCAGGCCCGTCGCCTTTTTCTCTCGCACCCTCCAAGGCCCTGAAATTCGGCACTCCGCTGTGGAAAAAGAGGCTCAGGCCATTGTGGAGGCCGTCCGGCATTGGCACCATTACTTGGCTGGAAAACGATTCACCCTGCTCACGGACCAGCAGTCCGTGGCGTTCATGTTCAACAACACGTTAAGGGGTAAGATCAAAAATGATAAAATCTTGAGGTGGAGAATCGAACTCTCCACCTACAACTATGATATCATGTACCGTCCGGGGAAGCTCAATGAGCCCTCAGATGCCCTGTCGCGTGGAACATGTGCCAGTGTGCAGGAGGACCGGCTACAGGCCCTCCACAATGATCTCTGCCATCCGGGGATCACTCAGCTCTTCCATTTTGTAAAGGCCTGGAATCTACCCTACTCCGTAGAGGATGTCAGGTCGATAACTCGAAGCTGCCAGGTATGTGCTGAATGCAAGCCGCACTTCTACTGACCTGACAGGGCACACCTCATTAAAGCCACTTGCCCTTTTGAAAGACTGAGTGTTGATTTCAAGGGCCCCCTTCCTTCGACAGATCGGAATGTGTACTTCCTCAACGTGGTTGACGAGTACTCCCGATTCCCTTTTGCCATTCCCTGTTCAGACATGACCGCTGCCACGGTTATCAAAGCATTGCGGGATCTTTTCACCCTGTTTGGTTACCCCAGTTATATCCACAGTGATAGGGGTTCGTCGTTTATGAGTGACGACTTGAGGCAATACCTGCTCTTAAAAGGGATTGCCTCAAGTAGAACCACGAGTTACAACCCCAGGGGTAACGGGCAGGTCGAAAGAGAAAACGCTACAGTCTGGAAGGCTGTCTTACTGGCGTTGAGGTCTAAGGGTCTTCCAGTCTCCCGTTGGCAAGAGGTACTTTCTGATGCGCTCCATTCAATCCGGTCCCTCCTGTGTACGGCAACCAACGCTACCCCACATGAGCGGATGTTTACCTTCCCTAGGAAGTCTTCCTCTGGGACCTCACTGCCGTCTTGGTTGACGTACTCAGGACCTGTCCTCCTGCGGCGGTATGTTAGGACCCGCAAGTCCGACCCTTTGGTTGAACAGGTCCATCTCCTCCACGCCAACCCTCAATATGCCTATGTAGCATATCCTGACGGGCGAGAAGACACGGTCTCTATTCGAGATCTGGCGCCTGCAGGGGACCTGGAAACCCCCGTCGCTCCCGCACCCCTGGTTAGGGACCCCTTGCCCTTTATCTCCCCTCCTGACACGGCGCGGGCAGCATCGGGACCACCACTTAATCCTCTTACTACCGTGTACAGCTTGCCTGAGTCCAGGAGATTGTCGCCACCTCAAGGCGTTCCTGAGTCCAGGAGATTGTCGCCACCTCGTGGTCCACCCGTCCATGAAGAACTGGAGGAGTCACTGGACACCGCCTTGGAGAGAGGGTCATCACGGTCACCAGAACCGGCGTTACCGCCAGTGTTGAGGAGGTCGCAGAGACGGTGCGGCCCTCCGATACGACTGAACTTGTGAATATATGGACAGTTCGTACTGTTTTTCTTGCCCCACCGGCCTTTGTTTTAAAGGAGGGGTGAATGTGCTGAACCTTAGATGGTTACTGATGCGCGATTAAATCACTCGGGAGGCTAGATTGTACCCAGGAAATAAAGGCTTTTATTACTAACAAGAATGGAGCACACTATATACAATACAATCCCAGACTAAAGGGTCACCAGGCAGTGCAGTGACCTTTATACTTCCCCAGGTAGGCGGAGCCAACTGGAGTGTACCACAGAACAATATCAACAGGTAGAACAGCCCAACCCTAACCCCAACAGTGACAACAGTAACATATCTACAAATACCCATAGTGCTGACCATCCATGGCTCAGCACTCATAGTGGTAACCAACTATGGTTCACCACAGTTACCACTATGGGTACTGAACCATAGATGGTTAGCACTCTGGGTACTTGTACATATGTTACTGTTGTCACTGTTGGGGTTAGGGTTGGGGTGTTCTACCTGTTGGTATTGTTCTCTGGTACACTCCGGTTGGCTCCGCCTACTTGTAGGAGTATAAAGGTCACTGCACTGCCTGGTGACCCTTTAGTCTGGGATTGTATTGTTATGCATTATGCTCCATTCTTGTTACTAATAAAAGCCTTTATTTCCCGGGTACGATCCAGCCTCCCAAGTGATTTAATCGCGCATCACAAGGCAAAATGACTTTTACCAGAGATGGTTGGCTTATAAATTAGAAATATCTGTTCTATGAATTACAGGTTGAAGCTTGTAATATTTTCACAGCTTGAAATCCATAGGTTCGTGCGTCTGAAAGCCTTCAGGCCACTGTAATGATACAAGGCACTGTGTAGCAAAACATTTACGACTGGCTTCAGCAAGGCACTCGACCATGCATTGGTGTAGAATCTCATTTGCTCTAAACCAAAGGAATTTTTAGGATTAAATTTCTCGCTGATTCAATGACTCCATCCGGAGTAACAAAAGGAACAGATGGAGTCAGTTAAATGGAACTGAATGTTGCACCTTTTCCAAAAACAAGCACAGACTTTTGATTATATTTTGGAAGCAATAGTAGGCTGGGTATTTCTGGTTGTCCCACTTTGCTGCACCAGAATCTGTGTTTAGGCATGCATGCAAGGTTTCCGTACCATTCCCAGCGGTGGAGAAGGAGCAGGTTGAAAGGGACGGCATGGTGGCACAGTGGTTAGCCCTACTGTCTCACAGTGCCAGGGGCCCAGGTTCAATCGCAGCCTCGGGTGACTGTCTGTGCGGAGTCTGTATGTTCTCCCCGTGTTTGCGTGGGTTTCCTTTGGCTGCTCCGGTTTCTTTCCACAGTTTGAAAGATGTGCTGGTTAGGTGGATTGGCCATGCTAAATTGCCCTTGGTGTCCAACGATGCACAGGTGCACAGGCAAATAAACAACATCAAACGGGATTAAAGTGCGACTGTACTATATTTACAAAGCTGTAAATTCTCCTCGTGTCTGCGTGGATTTCCTCTGGATGTTCTGATTTCCTCCCACAGTCCAAAGATGTGCGGGTTAGGTTGATTGGCCATGCTAAATTGCCCCTTAGTGTCCAGGGATGGGAAGATTAGAGGGGTGAGTGATGTAAATATGTGGGGTGACTGGGATAGGGCCTGGGTAGGATTGTTGTCGGTGCAGACTCGATGGGCCAAATGGCCTCCTTCTGCACTGTAGGGTTTCTATGATTCTATGTGATAGGTTTAACAATCATAGGCAACCACTTGTGAAATCAAAACATAATAATTTTTTGTTTCCTCCTTCTAGGTGCTCCCCTCAATCCACAGCAGTGGTGGAAGCAATCTGCTGACCAGTTTTCCCTCCTGCCTTGGAGGAACTTGATGGCTTCCACTGCAGTTCTGAGGCCTGGGGGGCCCAGGCTTAACTTGGCTCCTGCTGTGGGGTGGCTGCTCCCTCTGCAGGCACAGAGGATGAGGTGAAAGGGGTCATAGGTAAGAGTGATTTGGAAGGGCTGAACACTCGCAGAGAGTCCAGAGTGGAATCCTCAGGAGACTGGCTGCCGCTCCTCTTCCCTTTCCACCCCGAGGACCCCTGTCTGATTCCTTGAGGAAATGAGGCACCTGGAGGGAAGTTGAGGTACCCTTTCCCCCTGTCGTGTATCCACTGCAGAAGCTCACACATGGCTACGGCAATGAAGTGCAGCTCTGCACGCATCTCTGGAAGACTCTGGACCTGGGTTTCCATGGCATCCACCATCCTCCCCATGGAGACCTCCACATGTGCACCAGATCAGCACCATTTCATCAGCCAGCAAATTCCTCTGCCTCACGTGCCACTCTGTTGAGGGCCTCCCACACTTCCGTCTGATGTTCCTCTGCCTCTTCCTGCCCCTCCAGCATCTCTTGGAAGGCCAATTCCAGACACCCATCATTGGGACGAACCTCGCATGTATCTCTTCCCCAGCACTCCAAGTGCTGGTGAGCTTGGCTACCTTGTCTCCTCCTGCTGTGGATACTTGTCCATGCTGTGACCACCGGAACCTGAGTCCCTTTCTAACACCGAACTCATACCACCGAGGTGTGTGTCTCTGGGTGTTGGAGGGCGCACTTGTCTGCTGTGATGCATCTATTGGGTGCACTTATTTCATGAGTTGCCAACTCCCCAAAGTCAGTCTGTTCTTTTAAGTGTGGGAGGCCTCTTCTCAACTTCTCCATCTCTCTTTGAGTATGGATAAACTTCTACACAATGAGAGGAGATGGGCTTGAGAGCAATTAGGTTTCAGGAATCTTTCCCAAGCCTTCACTCTTACAAATAACCCACTGGATTGTGGGTCATCTGACTGACACACTGCAGGTTGTCTACAAGGACCCTGGGCCTCCATGGAGGTGAGGCCATACAGATATAAGCATCATAGAATCCCTACAGTGCAGAAGGAGGCCATTCGGCTCATTGAGTCTGCACTGACCACAATCCCATCCCTGTGACCCCACGTATTTACTCTGCTAATCCCCCTGACACTAAGGGGCAATTTAGCATGGCCAATCAACCCAACCTGCACATCTTTGGACTGTGGGAGCACCCGAAGGAAACCCACGCAGACATGGGGAGCACATGCAAACTCACCTGAGGCCGTAATCGAACCCGGGTCCCTGGCGCTGTGGAGCAGCAGGGCTAACCACTGTGTTAAGCTTAAGGCTCAGAGTGGCTTGGCTTAAGCGAGGCTTTCCAGTACCTTCCACGCTTGAGTTTCTTCTCACTCACCACCCCCTCTCTCAGTCAGCTTGAGCTTTCCGTGTGGAAGGGTGAGGAACCCACAGTGGCCCCCCCACCTGCAGAGTAGATGGAAGGCAATGGAGCTATGAGGCATGTTCTCGTTCCACTGAGGTCCATGTCCCCATACCATTCATTGAGGCGAGTGAGAGCAGTTGAGGGTTCACTTAACCTGGCGACTTGGATCATTCATCTTTTTTGGGCATTGCAAGGCAATCCTCTGCTGGAGGCCCAGGGTTCTGATTACCCTGGAGACTTGCTCCCATGCAGGATTCATGTCCCTGCTCGGCCTCCTCCTCCCATCAAGTGGATAGATAGAGGAAGTTCATCCTGGCCTCCAACTTGGCCAACCGGGGCGGGGGGGGAATCACTGAATTTGGGCATCGGGCCTCCTGGTCTTCTTCTGACCTTCTCCTCATTCAGCGTTGTGTAGCTTGCTATCCAGGGACTTTGTAAAAATGACGTGTGGATATGACGCCATGTCACTTGCCACCTTGAGAAAAACATCGGGCAAACCCTGACTGCATAATGGAAGAGGCTGGCATCGTGTGATTTTGCATGAATTCCCAGTGGCCTCCATGGCAGGGAGCATCCCCTTATCCTCACCCCCGTCACGGGATTTAATCCCAGGAGGCAATATTCCACCCTCAGACTTCCCTTCCATAATAGAACTGAAGATTAATTTTAAAAACCGCAAACCCAGTTCCATGAGATGTGTCTCCAGCCTCTCAAACATGTGTTTCTTCTATTTTTTCCCAATCAATAATATTTAACTTTCGTTGTGGCAGCAAAGTAGGATAATCTTCAATAAAAGGCACGGTGGCACAGTGGTTAGCATTGCTGCCTCACAGCGCCAAGGACCCGATTGGGTTCGATTCCCAGCTTGGGTCACTAACTGTGTGGAGTTTGCACATTCTCCCCGTGTCTGCTTGGGTTTCCTCCGGGTGCTCCGGTTTCCTCCCACAGTCCAAAAATGTACAGGCTAGGTTGATTGGCCATGATAAATTGCCCCTTAGTGTCAGGGGGACTAGCTAGAGTAAATGCATGGGGTTATGGGGATAGGGCCTGGGTGGGATTGTGGTGCAGACTCGATAGGTTGAATGACTTCTTTCTGCACTGTAGGATTCTATGAATTTCAGGTAGTGCTCTCTGGAAATGACATGGAAACTTTACTCGCAACAGAACATGGCTATTTGCAAATACATTGTCTAATTTGCAGTGGAAATAACATCGGGCTAAGTACTTAATATTAATAGATTTACAGAATAAGTATTCACAAGTAAATCCAAACAGATGACAATTATCAATTTCATATCATAGAATCTTACAATGCAGAAGGAGGCCATTTGGCCCATTTTTAAAAATGTATTTATGGGACATAGGCATCGCTGGCTGACCAGCATTTATTGCCTCTCCCAAATTGCCCTTGAACTGAACGGCTTGCTAAGCCATTTCAGAGGGCAGTTGTGGGTCAATCACTTTGCTGTGGCCCTGGAGTCACATGTAGGCCAGACTAGGAAAGGACGGCAGATTTCCTTCCCTGAAGCACGTTGGTGAATCAAATGGTTTTTTCTGACAATTGACAATGGTTTCATAGTCATCAGTAGATTCTTAACTCCAGATATATTTTTTATTGAATTCAAATTCCATCATCTGCCGAGGTGGGATTCGAACCCAGGTCCTGTCAGCTGTCCTGTGCCTGTGACAGCTCCATAAAACAGCTATTAAATTTATTTCCATTTCCTGCATTGTCCCCAGAAGCGAGCAAATTCACCTAATTCCCAGATAAAAATCTGCTTTCTAACAGTGCATTACAGATCATAATACACTGTGTAAATAAAATGATCCTCAACTCACCTTAGACTCTTTTGCTAGTTATCTAATCATAGACTCCACAGAATCCTATAGTGCAAAAGGAGGGCCATTCGGCCCATTGAGCCTATACTGACCACAATCCCACCTGGGCCCTATCCCCATAACCTCATGCGTTTGCCCTAGCTAGTCCCCCTAACACTAAGGGGGAATTTAGCACGGCCAATCCACCTAACCTGCACATCTTTGGAGTGTGGGAGGAAACCAGAGGAAACCCACGCAGATGCAGGGAGAATGTGCAAAGTCCACATAGACAGTGATCCAAGCCAGGAATCGAACCCAAGTCCCTGGCGCTGTGAGGCAGGGTCATAGTTTGAAGATAAGGGGAAAACCTTTTAGGACTGAGTTGAGGAAAGATTTCTTCATCCAGAGAGTGGTGATTGTGTTGAATTCACTACCACAGAAAGTAGTTGAGGCCAAAACATTGTGAGATTTCAAGAAGAAATTAGATATAGCTCTTGGGGCTAAAGGGATCAAGGGATATGGGGGAAAGGCGAGATCAGAGTATTGAATTTGATGATCAAAATGAATGGTGGAACAGGCTTGAAGGGCTGAATGGCCTACTCCTGCTTCTAGTTTCTACGTTTCTACCCTGCAGGCTCCAGAACAGCAGGCAACGGATCGGATAATCCATATCAGCTCCTCAAGGGGACGTCTGCTGCCAATTTGCTTCCAGGGATCACATTATCAGTCACAGGCAAGACCATCTAGCCCATCAGCTTCCTTGCCACCATCTCCTTCTAGGCACTGCTATAATTGGCAGAGTCCGCTAGAGAGCCAATGAGGGATGTCACGCCCATTGTGTTATGATTCCTTCACTTTGCAAGCTTTGAAACCAATCATACGGGTGCTATGTTGCTCATCACATGCTTACAGGCTGAATGTCCATTCCTTGTATCTACTTAGTAGGTGCACACTGGGCAGAAAGACTAAAATCTCTATCCAACATATTCATAGTCTTTGTAAAGAGAAGCAATTTTTTTATTGCCAAAATTACTCAAGGGATGGTGCTGGGAAATTCCTGATACCTTCACCCTCCGGGGTGAGCTTCACAGTTCTGGGTTGGCCTTCGAGCGTTGGGTCGTGCCCTCACCAACGCACATAAGGGGAGGCCCCACCAATGGGGCTCCTGAGAGGGCATGCCTGGCACTGTGGGGGCTATATTTACCCGTACACGCCTAACATGGTCTGTGCAGAGTTTTTCACAGTAACTTAATTGCAATGTTAATGGAAGCCTACTTGTGACACTAATAAATAAACTAAACCAAAAATTGGGGGATGCACCTCAGATCCAGAATTCTGACTGTCATATTTTATATTATAGTATATTAAGCATTTAGATGAGCACTTGGAACAGCATAGCATACAAGGCGATGGACCAAGTGCTGGAAAATGGGATTAGAATCGATTGGTGCTTGAAAACCAGCATGCACAATGGGCCAAAGGGCCTCTTTCTGTTCTGTAAAATCTCTATGACTCTATATTTGCTACACTTATAGAGAACTTAGTCCCTTTTTGTGTTTTAAAATTGCAGTCGATCAGATTGGGATGAGATATGTACGGGTAGGTCCCTCACTCTATTTTAACTTCCTGGTCACTACCAGGAAGAGTTAACATTGGGACCTTGGATTTCAGTTATTGTTACAGAGTGTAATATGGCAATGGGAGACTTTTTTATGGCTTGTATCACATTTAGCTTTTATACTCACTGTGACTCTGCACTTACAGCTCACATTTGTAACAAGTATCAGATTAGTTAGTAAACACAATATCGGATCTGGAAGATAATTTACTCCCCGTACAGAATAGGCCGCATAATAGCCCACAGGCAATTTGCTCGTAGCACCATACTGCAGGTGGCTCAGTATAACATTATGCAACAATCAAGGCTAAAGCCTGAGGCTTTGCTCATTACATTCCTTCACGTGTGGATTAGGGAGGAAGATAAAGGGAGAGACAGAGAGAGGTAGCTAAAGTGAATGAAAATACAAGGCCTGCTGGGAAATAATAAACTACCCCAAAAGCTGAGAGGCAATCGATAGTCAACAGTGTCAAATCGAAGAATCTGAACTTAATTTGCAGAAGCATTTAGGAAAGAGCTTTTGCAATGCTATTTCAGAGTCTTAGTGGTGTAGCAGTTCATTTGGATCTTGCAGGACTTGGAACAGTAGTTCTAAACCACTACCTTTAGGAACAGAATTAGGCCATTCAGCTGCTTGAGCCTTTTCCAAAGTTCATTTAGATCATGGCTGATCGATAAATCAACTCTATTCATCCGCCTCAGTTCCATATTCCTTGATGTCATTATCTGTGTGGAGTTTGCACATTCTCTCCGTGTCTGCGTGGGTTTCCTCCGGGTGCTCCAGTTTCCTCCCACAGTATAAAGATGTGCAGGTTAGGTGGATTGGCCATGCTAAATTGACTCTAGTGTCAGGGGGATTAGTAGGGTAAATAAATAAGTGGGGTTACGGGAATAGGGCCTGGGTGGGGTTGTGATTGGTGCAGACTCAATGGGCCGAATGGCCTCCTTCTGCATTATAGGGATTCTATGATTCTATCAGTCATAATTTCACAAGAACAGAAGAATTGGGAGCAGAAGAAGGCTGTTCAGTCCCTCAAGCCTGAGTCATCATTCAAGAAGATCATGGCTGATCTAATTGTGGCCTTAATTCCACTTTTCTACTTGTCTACCACAATCTCAACTCTCTTAGAATCATAGATTCATGGAATCCCTACAGTGCAGAAGGAGGCCATTCGGCCCATCGAGTCTGCACCGACTATTAACCAGGCTTACCCCATAATTCTGCTAATTTAAGGGGCAATTTAGCACGGCCAATCAACCTGAACTGCACATCTTTGGACTGTGGGAGGAAACTAGAGCACCCACAGGAAACCCATGCAGACACGGGGAGAATGTGCAAACTCCACACAGCCAATGACCCGAGGCCGGAATTAAACTCGGGTCCCTGGCGCTGTGAGGCAGCAGTGCTAACCACTTGTCTTTGATCATGTCGATCAAATTTCTGCCTTTCTTAGCTTTGAACATAATGACCCAGCCTCCAGTGCTCTCTGTGGAAGAGAATTCCATGACTAACTATAAACAAATTCCCCTCATCTCAGTCTTAAATGAGAGACCCCACATGGGCGGCACGGTAGCACAGTGGTTAGCATTGCTGCTTCACAGCTCCAGGGACCTGGGTTCGATTCCCGGCTTGGGTCACTGTCTGTGTGGAGTTTGCACATTCTCCTCGTGTCTGCGTGGGTTTCCTCCGGGTGCTCCGGTTTCCTCCCACAGTCCAAAGATGTGCGGATTAGGTTGATTGGCCAAGCTAAAAATTGCCCTTAGAGTCCTGGAATGTGTAGGTTAGAGGGATTAGTGGGTAAATATGTAGGGATGTAGGGATATGGGGGTAGGGCCTGGGTGGGGATTGTGGTCGATGCAGACTCGATGGGCCAAGTGGCCTCTTTCTGTGCTGTAGGGATTCTAAGAAGATTGGACCACATCAAATCAGGGGATGTGGTTAATACAGAGGGGATGCAGAAACACATTAATAAACTTACAGAATGTGCATTCAATTGAAAATGAACTTCAGATATTGATAAGCGTGAGCTTATGCATTTTGGGAAAGTAGTGTTGAGGAAGCAGGGGGCTGCAGAAGGACTTGGACAGGTTAGGAGAGTGGGCAAAGAAGTGGCAGATAGAATACAATGTGGAAACGTGTGAGGTTATGCACTTTGGAAGGAGGAATGGAAGCACAGACTATTTTCTAAATGGGAAAATGCTTAGGAAATCACATACACAAAGGGATTTGGGAGTCCTTGTTCAAGATTCCCTTAAGGTTAATGTGCAGGTTCAGCCAGCAGTTAGGAAGGCAAATGCAATGTTAGCGTTCATGTCAAGAGGGCTAGAATACAAGAGCAGGGATGTACTTCTGAGGTTGTATAAGATTCTGGTCAGACCCTATTTGGAGTATTGTGAACAGTTTTAAGGCAGGATGTGCTGGCCTTGGAAAGGGTCCAGTGGAGGTTCACGAGAATGATCCCTGAAATGAAGAGCTTGTCGTATAAGGAATGATTGAGGACTCCGGGTCTGTACATGTTGGGAGTCTAGAAGGATGAGGGGGGATCTTATTGAAACTTACAGGATACTGCAAGGCCTGGATAGCATGAACGTGGAGACGATGTTTCCAATAGTAGGAAAAACTAGAACAAGAGGGCACAACCTCAGGCTAAAGGGACGATCCTTTAAAATAGAGATGAGGAGGAATTTTTTCAGCCAGGGAGTGGTGAATCTGTGGAATTCTTTGCCACAGAAGGCAGTGGAAGCCAGGTCGTTGAGTGTCTTGAAGACAGAGATAGATATGTTCTTGATTAATAAGGGGATCAGGGGTTATGGGGAAAAGGCAGGAGAATGGGGATGAGAAAAATATCAGCCATAATTGAATGGCGGAGCAGACTCGATGGGCTGAATGGCCTAATTCTGGTCCTATGTCTTGTGGTCTTATGCATTTTGGTAGAAAAAAAATAAAGGAGGCCTTGGCAAATGGAATGGAGGAACAGAGGGATCTGGGGGTGTGAATTATTAAAAATAGTGACGAATGGTTAATGAGACCATTAAAAAGGAAAGAAAAGCAATGATGTCGATTTCCAATGGAATAGAATTGAACATAAGAATGTAAAAGCACAAGATGTAGGAGCAGGAGTGGGCTACTTCAAAACTATTGTGTATTCAATTAGATGAAGGCTAACATTCTATATTAATTCTATTTTCCTGCCCTTTCCACATATCCCTTGCTAACTGTAGTGCCCAAAAAATCTATTATCTGTGTCTTGAATATAAATGATCAAATACGCATCCACAGTTCTCCTGGGTAGAGATTTTCAATAGTTCACAACCTTGAGTGAAGAGAGTTCTCTTCATCTCAGTCACAAATGGTTGACTCCTTAATCCTGAAACGTGACCAGTTAGTTTCAGATTCTTTCGGCAGGGGAAACAGCCTCTCAGCATCTGCCCTGTCAAGCTGTCTTACAAATGTCATATATTTGAATGCAATCACCTTTTATTCTTCTAAATTCCAGAGAATATGACCTCACTAGGGCAAGGCTCGTAAAATCCCGCCCGAGGCCAACGGAGAATTCGGTTCTGCGAGCCTCTGCCAGAATCGGGGTGGGCGTGCCGGTAAAATTCCAGCCGATAGGTTCATTCTACTCAATGCCTTCTTACAAAGTAGTCTTCTCATCCTCGGGATCAATCTAGTGAGGCTTTGTTGCCCCGCCAGGGAAGTATATCCTTCTTTAAGTAAGGAGACCAAAAACTGCACACAGTGCTCCAGGTGTGGCTTTACAAAAGCCATAGTCATGCACTCCAACTTGCTTGAAATAAAGCTATTTCCATTCATAATTGCTTCCCGCACATGTATATTAACCTCTGTGCTTTGAGTAAAAAGACTTTGAAATCCCTTTCGATATCAATATTTAATAATCTCTAATCTTAAAAAAAAAGTGCTCTGCCTTTCCTTTCTTCCTACTG
This sequence comes from Mustelus asterias, assembly GCF_964213995.1. Taxonomy (NCBI): domain Eukaryota; kingdom Metazoa; phylum Chordata; class Chondrichthyes; order Carcharhiniformes; family Triakidae; genus Mustelus; species Mustelus asterias. The sequence goes on from NC_135806.1 coordinate 12,741,086, forward strand.
AAGTGGACAATTTCATACTTAACTACATTGGGCCTGATTTTACCATTTTGAGTCTAAGTGCCGAATCTGGGCGTTAAATAGATCCGCGTCTGGAATCCTCTTTCCAGCGCGCTCATGCTCGTTTTGCCGGCTCCGGTCCGATTCACGCTGTGGGCGGGGCTTAGCGTTGGCGGACCGATCGGAGCTCTGAGCTGCGCATGCGCAGTTAGAAAAAAACCTGACAGAGCGCGCCCGGGCGCGAAAGGAAAAAAAAGCAGAAAGTGGAGAGAGCGGCTCTCTGACGATCATCCTCTGGTTGGGGGGAGGGGAGGAGGGGGGGGCGGGAGGAGGAGGGGGTGGGCGGGACCCAGATCATCCTCTGGTCGGGGGGGGGGGGGGAGTCCACTGCCAGTCTGCGGCCGATCTCTCCTCCCGGAGTGGACGTGCGGCCATGCCATCCCACAAAACCTTCAGGATGAAGCGATTCCTCGCTAAGAAGATGAAGCAGAACCGGCCGATTCCACAGTGGATCCGCATGAAAACCGGCTACAAGATCAGTACAAGTCCAAGAGGAGACACTGGAGAAGGACCAAGCTGGGCCTGTAAAGGGACACACCATCACTGGTACACTACCAGCCACAGATTACTCTTCCCTGCAGGGGCAAGAGAGCGGGAGAGATGGCTGTGGCTGGTAGTGTACCAGTGATGGTGTATCCCTTTACAGGCCCAGCCTCGTCCTTCTCCAGTGTCTCCTCTTGGACTTGTACTGATCTTGTAGCCGGTTTTCATGCGGATCCACTGTGGAATCGGCCGGTTCTGCTTCATCTTCTTAGGGAGGAATCGCTTCATCCTGAAGGTTTTGTGGGATGGCATGGCCGCACGTCCACTCTGGGAGGAGGGATTGGCTGCAGACTGGCAGCGGACCCCCCCCCCCCCAACCAGAGGATGATCTGGGTCCCGCCGCCCCCCCTCCTGCTCCCACCCCCGCCCCCACCCCACCCCCCCACGAACCCCTCCCCCCCCCCCCCTCCAAACCAGAGGATGACCTGGGTCAGAGAGCCGTTGGAGGCTCTGACCCCGCTCTTCAGAAGCTGCAGCGATGACTTCAGGCTTTTATTTTGCAGGTCGCTTACAGCGTGGATGCGGAACGGGCCAGAAGACGGTAAAGTGGGATTTGGCGGTAGAGTTGGGCGCGCGGTTCATTGAGTCGATTTAAATGCATGTAAATGCATTTAAATCGTCGGGCCGCCCGATTTGGGCGCGGGCCGGATCCAAGCCCGAATCGGGTGTCGGTAAAGCCGCGATCTACTCGGAATCGGGTGCAGATCATGGTATAGGCCCGATGCCCAACTTTACCGCGATATTTTGGGCGCGAAGTTTTGGTAAAATCGGGCCCATTGTATTCCATTTGTCAAGTTCTTCCCCAGTCAGTTAACTGGGCTATATCCCCTTGCAGTCTCTTCGCATCCTGCACACAGCTTACTTTATCAACGAACTTTGCATCATTAGCATACTTGGGTATAATATACTCAATCGCTTCATCAAAATGATTGATATAGATCTGATACTGATATCTCTAATACCTTGTAATACGTTATTCTTTCTTTGTTGCAGTTTTTTAAATGCTTGTGTGTTTATTTACACAAGATTAAGCGGTCTGAAGTAGATTAAATCTTTTGACATTAATATAATGAATGATTGTGGTTGGTTGATAATTTTAAGAGATTGTAAGTGGTGCAGTTTCTTTTCCAAAGCATATTTATATAACCTCCGTGTATGTTGTCAGTTTCAGGATCATTTCAAAGACTTAGACTCATAGAATCATAAAATCCCACAGTGCAGAAGGAGGCCAGGTGGCCCATGAATTCTGCACTGAGAACAATCCCGCCCAGGCCCTATCCCCACGTATTGACCCTGCTAAGAGTCGATTTACCATGGCCAATCAACCAAACTTGCACATCTTTGAACAGTAGGAAGAAACCAGAGCACCTGGAGGAAACCCACGCAGACACATGCAAGCTCCACACAGACAGTCACTCGAGGCCAGAATTGAACCAGGGTTGCCAGCGCTGTGAGGCAGCAGTGATAACAACTGCGCCACCATGCTGCCCTTATAAAGTGGCCGCAACAAGACTTGTCAGACTTGCAAATGATTCATTGGTTACGTACATAATAGATACTGCAAGAAGGGGTATGGAGGATGTATGAAGGCTATGAGGGAGCATAGGCTATTTAGAGGGTGCATGGAATGGGCATGAGAGGTATGAGGGGCACAGGGGGACCTGGAGGTACGAGGATGGGCTTGAAGGCTGGATAGTCATGATGACAACTGAGCTCATAGAAACATAGAAGATAGGAGCAGGAGGAGGCCATTCAGCCCTTTGAGCCTGCTCCGCAATTCATCACGATCATAGCTGATCATCCAATTCAATAGCCTAATCCTGCTTTCTCCGCATAACCTTTGATCCCATTTGTCTCAAGTGCTATATCCAGCTGTCTCTTGAATACATTCAATGTTTTGGCATCAACTACTTCCTGTGGTAATGAATTCCACAGGCTTATCACTCTTTGGGTGAAGAAATGTTTCCTCACCTCCATCCTAAATGGTCTACCCCGAATCCTCAGACTGTGACCCCTGGTTCTGGACACCCCCACCATTGGGAACATCCTCCCTGCATCTACCCTGTCTAGTCCCAGTAAACAGAAGCGGGCCTGCCAGCCTAGCCAGCCCTCACCTTCACTGTGGCCTCGGACCTGCAGCAGTGCCCCTGGAGGCAGTGGGTACAATCCCACCATCATCCGCCTCCCAAGAACGACAATGCGGTGGGTGACAGTCCCCTCATTGGAGATAGGTTTGCAGAGTGGGGAACTTTCCAACTCACTTTTTCCATCTCCTTCACAAAAATCCAGCCCTCAAGTGTTTGCTTCACCCGAGAAGAGTGGCCTTCTGTAGGAAATTAGAGTTCGTTAAGAATAAATAGTGTAAACTGAACTTTACAAAAGAATGTGGATTTATTAGAGTAGGCAAAGTGGAAAAGCAATGCAAATAGTTTTCACTTGATAATGCCAAGAGCTGAAATTCCAGTGAAATTCCTGTTCCATCAGTGTAAGAAATAGAGATAGAAAATTACATTTCTATGGAAGGTTTAATGTCTTCAGGATGTCCCAAAGTGCTTTACACCTAATGAAGTACTTTTGAAGTGTAGTCACTTGTAATGGAGCAAACATAGAATCATAGATCATAGAATCTGACAGGGTAGAAGGAGGCCATTCGGCCCATCGAGTCTGCACTGACCACAATCCCACCAGGACCTATCCCCATAAGCCCATGAATAAGTCCCCGTGACACTAAAGGGCAATCCACCCAACCCGCACATCCTTGGACTGTGGGAGGAAACCGGAGCACCCGGAGGAAACCCACGCAGACATGGGGAGAACGTGCAAACTCCACACAGACAGTGACCCAAGCCGGGAATCGAACTCAGGTCCCTGGTACTGTGAGACAGCAGTGCTAACCGCTGTGTCACCATGCTGCCCCGTACATGTCAGGCAGTATGTAGACAATAGACCCTCGCTAACTACGAAGTGATAATGGCCAGTTTGTCATTTTCTAAGTGGTGACGATCAAGAGATAAATGTTTGCCAGGACACTGGAGATAACCCAGCTCCCCCTCTGTGAAATAGGGCCATGGGATCTTTAACATCCATCTGAGAGAACAAACGTAGACAGCAGTACTTCACTCCCTCAGTGCTGAAATCATAGAAATCATAGAAACCCTACAGTGCAGAAGGAGGCCATTCGGCCCATCGAGTCTGCACCGACCACAATCCCACCCAGGCCCTACCCCCATATATTTTACCCGCTAATCCCTCTGACCTACACATCCCAGGACTCTAAGGGGCAATTTTTTTAACCTGGCCAATCAACCTAACCCTCACATCTTTGGACTGTGGGAGGAAACCGGAGCACCTGGAGGAAGCCCACGCAGACACGGGGAGAACGTGCAAACTCCACACAGACAGTGACCCAAGCCAGGAATCGAACTCAGGTCCCTGGTACTGTGAGACAGCAGTGCTCACCGCTGTGTCACCATGCTGCCCCGTACATGTCAGGCAGTATGTAGACAATAGACCCTCGCTAACTACGAAGTGATAGTGGCCAGTTTGTCATTTTCTAAGTGGTGACTGGAGTGTTGGCCTGGATCTTTGTGCTTAAGATTCTAGAGTAGAACTTAAACCAACAACCATTTGATTCGGGGTGACACGTTGGCACAGTGGTTAGCACCAGGGAACTGGGTTCAATTCCAGCCTCGGGTGACTGTGCGGAGTTTGCACATTCTCCCTGCATCTGCGTGGGTTTCCTCTGTGTGCTCCTGTTTCCTCCCAAAGTCCAAAGATGTGCAGATTGGGTTGACTGGCCATGCTCAATTGACCCTTAGTGTGGGATTTTATGGCCTCGCTTGTCCCGAAATCCTGTCCAAAGCCAATGGAACTTTCCACGGTCCGCCCCTCGCCCGCTCCGATTCTCGTGGTGGGCGGGACGGTAAAATTCCGGCCTTAGTGTCAGGGGAATTAGCAGGGTAAATACGTGGGGTTACGGGGATAGGGTGTGGGATTGTTGTCGGTGCAGGCTCGGTTGAGCGAATGGCCTCCTTCTGCACTGCAGGGATTCCATGATCCTATTCTATGATTCAAAGGCCAGAGTGCTGGCAACTGAGCCAAGGCTGACACCGTCAACCCCACAGCCCAGTGAAGTGCCAGGGAAGTTGGGTTCTGCTCCATTTTCCCTTATGTTAGAGATGGACCAAGCTGCGGGTGGAGCATTAACTCCAACTCGGATAGAAGACGCTTGAGAAAGAATGGATGTTTGATTAATTCTCCTGACAAATCTCATAGAATCATAGAAACCCTACAGTGCAGAAAGAGGCCATTTGGCCCATCGAGTCTGCACCAACCACAATCCCACCCAGGCCCTACCCCATATTCCTACATATTTACCCACTAATCCCTCTAACCTACGCATCTCAGGACACTAAGGGGCAATTTTAGCATGGCCAATCAACCTAACCTGCACATCGTTGGACTGTGGGAGGAAACCGGATCACCTGGAGGAAACCCACGCAGACTCGAGGAGAATGTGCAAACTCCACACAGACAGTGACCCAAGCCGGGAATCGAATCCAGGTCCCTGGAGCTGTGAAGCAGCAGTGCTAACCACTGTGCTACCGTGCCGCCCTAAAATCATAGAATCCCAACAGTGTAGAAGAGGCCATTCAGCCTATCAAGTCTGCGTCAACTCTCAGATAGAGTATTCTATCCCCACCTATCCCTGTAACCCCACATAGTTCCCATGGCTAATCCATCTAACTTACATATCTTGGGACACTAAGGGGTAATTTAGCATGGCCAGTCCACCTAACCTGCACATCTTGGAGTGCGGGAGGAAACCAGACACCCAGAGGAAACCCACACAGACAGGGGAGAATGTGCAAACCACGCAATCACCCAAGGCCGGAATTGAACTCGGGTCCCTGGAATTGTGTGGCAGTAATGCTAACCACTTTGCCACCTGCTGTAAACATGTTGTAAAACTGAAGGTGAGGTTTTATCAAATCATATCCTGGCCCTCACTCTCAATTTAAGGTGCTTAGGAAGAGCCCAGTAAGAAGTCTGACAACACCAGGTTAAGGTCCAACAGGTTTATTTGGAAACATGAGCCTCTGAAGCGCTGCTGATGAAGGAGCAGCGCTCCAAAAGTTCATGATTCCAAACAAACCTGTTGGACGTTAACCTGATGTGGAGATGCCGGCGTTGGACTGGGGTAAACACAGTAAGAAGTTTAACAACACCAGGTTAAAGTCCAACAGGTTTATTTGGTAGCAAAAGCCACACAAGCTTTTGGAGCTCTAAGCCCCTTCTTCAGGTGAGTGGGAATTCTGTTCACAAACAGAGCTTATAAAGACACAGACTCAATTTACATGAATAATGGTTGGAATGCGAATACTTACAACTAATCAAGTCTTTAAGAAACAAAACAATGTGAGTGGAGAGAGCATCAAGACAGGCTAAATAGATGTGTATTGTCTCCAGACAAGACAGCCAGTGAAACTCTGCAGGTCCACGCAACTGTGGGAGTTACAAATAGTGTGACATGAACCCAATATCCCGGTTGAGGCCGTCCTCGTGTGTGCGGAACTTGGCTATCAGTTTCTGCTCAGCGACTCTGCGCTGTCGTGTGTCGCGAAGGCCGCCTTGGAGAACGCTTACCCGAATATCAGAGGCCGAATGCCCGTGACCGCTGAAGTGCTCCCCAACAGGAAGAGAACAGTCTTGCCTGGTGATTGTCGAGCGGTGTTCATTCACGCCGCGACAACGGATGAATGAACACCGCTCGACAATCACCAGGCAAGACTGTTCTCTTCCTGTTGGGGAGCACTTCAGCGGTCACGGGCATTCGGCCTCTGATATTCGGGTAAGCGTTCTCCAAGGCGGCCTTCGCGACACACGACAGCGCAGAGTCGCTGAGCAGAAACTGATAGCCAAGTTCCGCACACACGAGGACGGCCTCAACCGGGATATTGGGTTCATGTCACACTATTTGTAACTCCCACAGTTGCGTGGACCTGCAGAGTTTCACTGGCTGTCTTGTCTGGAGACAATACACATCTTTTTAGCCTGTCTTGATGCTCTCTCCACTCCCATTGTTTTGTTTCTTAAAGACTTGATTAGTTGTAAGTATTCGCATTCCAACCATTATTCATGTAAATTGAGTCTGTGTCTTTATAAGCTCTGTTTGTGAACAGAATTCCCACTCACCTGAAGAAGGGGCTTAGAGCTCCGAAAGCTTGTGTGGCTTTTGCTACCAAATAAACCTGTTGGACTTTAACCTGGTGTTGTTAAACTTCTTACGGACTTTAACCTGGCATTGTAAGACTTCTTACTGTGCCCACTCCAGTCCAATGCCGGCATCTCCACATCTTAGGAGGATCAAAATAGCTGGGCGCACCTATCCTGATGTTTGTCTCTTCTGCACATTGAAACTGGAACTAGGCAGTCAATTGCGTTGGTTACAGTTGAGCAAAGCTTAGCAAATTGAAGTGATAGTCCCTTGAATACCAACTGTTAAACCCAAACCTTTTACCTCAAATTAATTGTTTTCGGACAAAGCAAACAAACTGTGTTAAGTGGTTTCAATTTGCTTTCTAGTCAAATTCATTTGCATATGAATTGTACATTTGCACATGAATAATGCCTTGCTTCTCAAGTGAGCTGGAAATTCATGAACATTGTCTCCCTGCATATTTCAGCTCAACTGCTTACCAGTACAAGACTGATCAACCTCATCTCATCAATTGATTATCAAGAACATATGACCATTATGATTCGACATGTGAATTATCCCCCGACGTGTTGCAAGGACAATTTCAAGGTCCATCTCCTCCAACTCCTTCTCTTTGCTGCTCTGCCCCTTCCTGTTACTGCTCCTTCCACATAAATTCCTGATTTTTACCCTATCGATCCTGTTGATGATAACTTGCTGCTTCTCCAGTAGTGCCTGTATCTGTATCAAAGCAAAATACTGCAGATCCTGGAATCTGAAACAAAAACAGAGAATGCTGGAAAATCTCAGCAGGTTTGACAGTATCTGTGGGGAGAGGATAGAGCCAATGGTCGGAATTCTACCGGCATGCCCACCCCGATTCCAGGGGTGGGTGAGGCTCGGGGAACGGCATTCTCCGTTGGCCTCGGACGGGATCTTACGAACTTCAGGCGGACATGCTGGTAAAATTCCGCCCCATTTTTCAAGTCTGGATGACCCTTCTTCACAGCAGAAGTGTCTGACAACTGGTCATCCAGACTCAAAACGTTACCTCTGACCTCTCTCTGCAGATGCTGTCAGACCTGCTGAGATTTTCCAGCATTTTCTGTTTTTGTGTCTGTATCTGCGCTGGTTCCTGCTTTAAAACAGTCACTGGATTCCTCTTTCCTTGTGAATCGTAGAATCATAGAATCCCTATAGTGCAGAAGAAGGCCATTCAGCTCACCGAGCCTGCACTGACAACAATCCCGCCCAGACCCTATCCTTGTAGCCCGGCGTATTTAGCCTGCTAGTCTCCCCTGACACTAAGGGGCAATTTAGCATGGCCAATTAACCTAACCTGCTCACCTTTCAACGGTGGGAGGAATCCGGAGCATCCAGAGGAAACCCACGTAGACACGGGGAGAATGCGCAAACCACTGTGCCACTGTGCTTCAAGAAAGCATTTAAGACATCATGGGCATGTTGGCATGTTTGTACCTTTGGACACGGTGTTACCAATATGATGGGTCAATATTGGGTACCTTATTAAAATCAGCTCTGCTGGGCAGGATTACTGTTCAAATGCTTAACACCAGACTCCTCCTGAAGTAGCTGTTCTACCCAGAAGAGGGTTGTGGTGAGAGACCCCCATCAGGAGGACAGAAGAACCACTTTCCTCAAATATTCTCAAAGCATCCATGAGGCGATCAAACACGCATGTATGGGAGTCCTTGGCTTGTGACCAAACAAAATGGAGAAGGCTTATTCTGGAAGGCACAGAGCACTTCGGGACACTACGTTGAGAATGGGTGGAGGTGGAGTCGAGGCATTGGAGAGGCCGCACAAACCTCCAAACAATTCACCAACCTTTCAAGCATCATCTGCCCTGTATGTTGCAGAGCATCTCAGAATTCATCAAACCGGAGTGGAAGCAAGTCATCCTCGGTCTCTTTGATTTGATTTGATTTATTATTGTCACATGTATTAGTATACAGTGAAAAGTATTGTTTCTTGCACGCTATACAGACAAAGCATACCGTTCATAGAGAAGGAAAGGAGAGAGTGCAGAATGTAGTGTTACAGTCATAGCTAGGGTGCAGAGAAAGATAAACCTAATGCAAGGTAGGTCCATTCAAAAGTCTGATGGCAGCAGGGAAGAAGCTGTCCTGAGTCGGTGATCTCAGACTTTTGTATCTTTATCCCGATGGAAGAAGATGGAAGAGAGTATGTGTCGGGTGCGTGGGGTCCTTAATTATGCTGGCTGCTTTGCTGAGGCAGTGGGAAGTGTAGACCGAGTCAATAGCTAGTTTGCGTGATGGATTGGGCTACCTAAAAGAAAATGACATTATAACATTCAAAATCAGAGGATGCTTGAATTTAATAATTTCCTGCTTTTCTGTATGTCAATCTAGATTTATCTTTACGATTAAAATTGACTATTTTTTAATATATTCATGGGTCATGGGTGTTGCTGGCTGGCCAGCATTTATTGACCATCCCTAGTTGCCCGAGGGCAATTGAGAGCAACCACATTGTTGCTGTGGCTCTGGAGTTGCATGTAGGCCAGACCAGGTAAGGACGGCAGATTTCCTTCTCTAAAGTACATTCGTGAACCAGATGGGTTTTTCTGACAATCGATAATGGTTTTATGGTCATCAGTGGATTCTTAATTCCAGATTTTTTTGTTGAATTCAAATTCCACCATCTGCCGTGGTGAGATTCGAACTTGGGGTCCCCAGAACATTAGCTGAGTTTCTGGATTAATTATCTAGTGATAATACCACCAGACCATCGCCTCCCCATTATTTATCATAATTAATTTCTCACTAATATAGTGTCAGTTACTTCTGGATACAGCATATGGATCAGCATTTGTTCAATTCAGTATCTACCAGGGTGTTTGTTTTACCTTCAAAAATAAGCTACAGCTACTGACACTGAGAGGATCTCCCACATTGGCTTATCCCGGGAAATGCAGTGGAACTGGGCAACATGTGATCCAGCACAACAGGGCCTTGGTATAATTCCATTCAGGATATTGTTTGAATGGATATTTTAAGATTTATTTTCGACTCACATTTTCTCTGAACATGTCTGCACCACTGAGAATGCAGGAACCTACATTCATTGCTCACAAAAACTGAAAATGCTGGAAAAACTCAGCAGGTCTGACAGCATCTGGGGAGAGAGAATAAAGCTAACGTTTTGAATCAGAGTTCTGATGAGGCGTCATTCTGACTCGAAATGTTGGCTCTATTCTCTCCCCACAGATGCTGTCAGACCTGTTGAGTTTTTCCAGCATTTTCTGTTTTTGTTTCAGATTCCAGCATCCACAGTATTTTGCCTTTTTCATAGAATCCCTACAGTGCAGAAGGAGGCCATTCAGCCCATCGAATCTGCACCGACCTCAATCCCATCAAGGCCTACCCCCACAACCCCGTGCATTTACTCCAGCTAGTCCCCCTGACACTACGGGGCAATTTAGCATGGCCGATCCACCTAACCTGCACATCTTTGGACTGTGGAAGAAACCGGAGCACTCGAAGGAAACCCACGCAGACACGGGGAGAACATGCAAACTCCACACAGATAGTGACCCAAGCTGGGAATCGAACCTGTGTCCCTGGTGCTGTGAGGCAGCAGTGCTAACCACTGTGCCACCCTGCCGCCCCAATTGTTTTTCTGAATCATATCCTTGACCAACGAGTGAACAATGAATATCTGCGAGCTTCAGAGCATAGGTTTGGTTCACTGGGCACCTTTTCAATGGGGAGGCAATGGTGTAGTAGTATTATTACTCGATTTTTAATCCAGGAACTCAGCCAATGTTCTGGGAACGCAGGTTCGAATCCCACCATGGCAGATGGTGGTATTGAATTCAATAAAAAATATCTGCAATTAAGAATCTACTGATGACAACAAAACCATTGTTGAAAAAAACCATCTTGTTCACTAATGTCCTTTAGGGAAGGAAATCTGCCACCCTAACCTCGTCTGGCCTACATATGACTCCACAGGCGTAGCAATGTGGTTGACTTGCAACTAGGGATGGGCAATAAATGCTGATGTGGAGATGCCGGCGTTGGACTGGGGTAAACACAGTAAGAAGTTTAACAACACCAGGTTAAAGTTCAACAGGTTTATTTGGTAGGTGTGGCTTTTGCTACCAAATAAACCTGTTGGACTTTAACCTGGTGTTGTTAAACTTCTTACAACAAATGCTGGCCAGCCAGTGATGCCCATGTCCCACAAATGAATAAAAAAAACTCCAAATTGGTCTTAGTATTTGTTGAAAGACACGGGGAGAACATGCAGACGCCACACAGACCGTGATCCAAGGCCGGAATGGAACGCGGGTCCCTGGCGCTGTGCGACAGCAGTGCAAACCATTGTGCCACCGTGCCGCCCATTACATTTAATCGACATATAACCTGTTCAGCCACTTTGCATTAATATTTATGCTTTAGCTTTGCTCTCTGATGCAACAAGTGAGTTCCGACCGAGTAGTTGACAGGGAAGTTACCCATTTTGTGACTAATCCCCATCTGTCTTGTTTCCATAGCAAACCTGGGTACATTGACTGTCAGAAAAAGTCTGCTCTCATTTATTACACTTCCTAGCAAGTCCAAGTCTGGTCGGTAAAACTGGTTCTTTCTAATTTGCTTTGAGTAATTTTCTACAAAACACTTGACGATCCACATCCTAGTTAATGATCTGTCATTTGTACCAGCTAATTAGTTCATTAGCTGCTTGAGAGCAGTGAAGCATTGTGAGTAAAGATGTGTTGCAATTCACTGCTGCCTAAAATGACCCAAAACAGAATTCTCAGGCATCAAAGTCATAAGTTCCCACCATTTCAGTAAATGTCATAAATTGTAATTAACACCAATAACTTAGCTCTGGGCGGCACGGTGGCACAGTGGTTAGCATTGCTACCTCACAACGCCAGGGACCCGGGTTCAATTCCGGCTTCGGGTCACTCTCTGTGTGGAGTTTATACATTCTCCCCGTGTCTACGTGGGCTTTTCTCCGGGTGCTCCGGTTTCCTCTCACACTCCAAAGATGTGCGGGTTAGGTTGATTGGCCATGCTAAATTGACCCTTAGTGACAGGGGGATTAGCAGGGTAAATGCATGGGGTTATGAGGATAGGGTCTGGGTGGGATTTGTTGTTGGTGCAGGCTTGACAGGCCAAATTGCCTCCTTCAGCACTGTAGGAATTCTATGGTTCTATGATTCTTAACCAGAGTAGGGGATAAGACTAGTTTGTAAGGTCTTGTAGTCTTCACAGTGGAGAATCATAGAATGCGACAGTGCGGCCCATCGAGTTTGTACCAACCACAATCCCACCCAGGCCCTAGCCCCATAATCCACATATTTACCCTGCTAATCCCCCGACACTGATGGAGCATTTAGCATGGCCGATGCACCTAACCAGCACGTCTTTCAGACTTGTGGGAAGAAACCGGAGTAGCCGAAGGAAACCCATGCCGACACAGGGCGAATATGCAAACTCCACACAGACAGTGACTCAAACCGGGAATCGAACCTGGGTCCCTGGCGCTGTGAGGCAGCAGTGCTAACCACTGTGCCACCATGCCACCCTAATGGTACCATTCCCATGTATCCTTTGTTGTTTCCCTCTGTATCTCCTTAAATAACCAAAGAACCATTCTTAATTCCTCAGATACTGTTGCAGTCCGTGTCCATTTGCAGCGAGACCTGAACCATATCCAAGCATTCAAAACCATTCTGCACCCTCTCCTTTCCTTCTCCTCTATGTACTCTATGAGCGGTATGTTTTGCTTGTATAGCATGCATGAAACAATACTTTTTACTGTGTCCCAAAACATGTGACAATAATAAATCAAATCATTAAAATGAGGATCTCACCCTCGTGACGTCATTGGTGAGAGGTGTGGAAAATCGGGAATATGCCGACCTCGCAGTATTATTCCCCGCCTCGGCATTCCTGGACCTCTAATGTAGGCTCAAAATGGCCCTGTTAGTTGCTGCACAATCTGTTGGGAATGCTGCTGAAAATCAGACATAGAAGACTGGAGATCCTGATAAATGCTTTACGATCAGTAGGTCATCTGGAGTGAAAACTGAGGTAATCCGGGTACATAGTCAAAAGTCCAATGTTGCAGTTTTAACAATGTTATAATGAAATACGATTGGTTGTAAATTGGTTGCCCATCAAAATAGACCTAATGTGAAGCTCAGTGACCATATATTCGATGACCAGTGACACTGTCGTTAAGAAAGCCCACCAACGCCTCTTAGTCTTCTCAGAAGACTAAGGAAATTTGGCATGTCAGCTACGACTCTCACCAACGTTTACAGATGTACCATAGAAAGCATTCTTTCTGGTTGTATCACAGCTTGGTATGGCTCCTGCTCTGTCCAAGACTGCAAGAAACTACAAAGTGTCGTGAACGAAGCCCAGTCCATCACGCAAACCAGCCTCCCATCCATTGACACTGTCTACACTTCCCGCTGCCTCAGAAAAGCAGCCAGCATAATTAAGGACCCCACGCACCCCAGACATTCTCTCTTCCACTTTCTTCCATCGGGAAAAAGTTGCAAAACTCTGAGATCACGTACCAACCGACTCAAGAACAGCTTCTTCCCTGCTGTCATCAGACCTTTGAATAGAACTACTTTGCATGAAGTTGATCTTTCTCTACACCCTAGCTATGACTGTAACACTACATTCTGCACTCTCTCCTTTTCTTCTCTGTGAATGGTATGCTTTGTCTGTATAGCGCGCAAGAAACAATACTTTTCACTGTATACTAATACATGTAACAATAATAAATCAAATCAAAATGGAGTTGTTAGATTTCTAAACCCAGCAGCAAAAATGGCTCAACATTCATGATGAAGATATTCCAAGAGCACACCAAAGATACTTGAACTCTTCCACAGTTGCTTTTTAACCTTCAGTAACGTACACTGATGATCACATAGGTTGCACAACAGGAAGCCAGTATTTAGTCTCATATCTCAAGATAGGATTCAAGGAACTGTGCACTTTTCCTTGTTTTTTGTTGTTAAAATAAATCCATTGACCACTTTAGAATTAACATAGCATGGGAGGATAAAGATTCTGAGCTGAATCACCAGTCAGAGAGCCAGTACCATAACCCATAAGACCATAAAACATAGGAGCAGAGTTAGGCCATTCGGCCCATCAAGTCTGCTCCGCCATTCAATCATGGCTGATATTTTTCTCATCTCCATTCTCCTGCCTTTTCCCCATAACCCCTGATCCCCTTATTAATCAAGAACCTATCTATCTCTGTCTTAAAGACACTCAATGACCTGGCCTCCACAGCTTTCTGCGGCAAAGAGTTCCACAGATTTACCACTCTGGCTGAAAGAAATCCTCCTCATCTCTATTTTAAAGGATCATCCCTTTAGCCTGAGACTGTGCCCTCTGGTTCTAGTTTATCCTACTAGTGGAAACATCCTCTCCACGTCCACTCTATGCAGGCCTTGCAGTCTTATCCAGGAGGCCTGGTTAATGTCAATCAGGCACTTACCTGCCTGGCTGACGTTGGGCTCCCTGGGGTCTTCAGGGTGTGGATCCCACCCCCAAGAGCTGCCTGCCAATCAGGGGCTACCCTTTGTTCAGACCCAGTGGTGCCAAGTGGAGCAGTGGCCACTGCTCGGACTGCAGCAGTCCTGGGATGAAGGACAAGGCTGGAAGTCCCAGAGTGCACGTAAGTGGGGTGGCCTTGAGGGTCCTGCCTAACTGGAATGAGGGAAGGGGGCTGGATCTTTCTGAGGGCACAGATTTGGGTGACAAGGTAGTTAGAGGTGGCAAGGTGGTACAGTGGTTAGCGCTGCTGCTTCACAGTGCCAGGGACCCGGGTTCAATTCCAGCCTTGGGTGACTATTTGTGTGGAGTTTGCACATTCTCCCCATCTCAGCTGTGTTTCCTTTGGGTGCTCCAGTTTCCTCCCACAGTCTAAAGATATGCAGGTTCAACAACACTCAAGAAGTTTGACACCATCCAGGACAAAGCAGCCCGCTTGATTGGCACCACATCTACAAACATTCAATCCCTCCATCACCAACGCTCAGTGGCAGCAGTGTGTACTATCTACAAGATGTACAACAGCAATTCACCAAAAATTCCATTGCTTCGCAGTTGCTGGGTCAAAATCCTGGAATTCCCTCCCTAACAGCATTGTGGGTCAACCCACAGAACATGGACTGCAGCGATTCAAGAAGGCAACTCACCACCACCTTCTCAAGGTCAACTAGGGGTGGGCAATAAATGCTGGCCAGCCAGCGATGCCCATGTCCCACGAATGAATTAAAAAACGTGTTTGGTGGATTGGCCATGGTAAATACACGGAGTTATGGGGATAGGGTGGGAGGGGATAAGTCTGGGTAAGATGCTCTTTTGGAGAGTCTGTGCAGACTCAATGGATTGAATGGCCTTCTTCTGCAATGTAGGGATTCTATGGTTCTGTGGGATTGCCTGAACAGTAATGCCCCACCCCTGATCGCATGGCACACCCTGCTATCAGGTTGCCAAGCCTGCCCAATTGGTGTGAGCATCCACCCCACTACTAAAATACCAGTGGTAATGGACAATGTCCCTTGGTGGCTCTCAATTCACGACTTAAGGGATTCACTTAGCCATCGGAATCTAACCAGGGGAGCCAGGAAGGTGAAGGGCTCTCCGCTGTTCAAGACCATGGATAATTTACACCTGAATTCCATCAGTCCACTTAGTCTAGCAAAATCTATCCAGTCTCAGTTTTAACATTGTCAATTGATCCCCCAGCCTTAGCAATTTTTTGGACCATCTCTCACGACTTTTTGGTGTGATTAAGTGCAAAGAGGCAGTACCAGGGGCAGAACCCAGTGGAAGCTTCACCGGGGGGGGGGGGGGGTGGAGTTGGGGTTCATTTGCATGCGGTGGTTGCCAACTGCCACATTCGTCAGGTTGTCCTTTGATACTCTGCCATTTACACATTCCGGTTTCTTAATGGATGTTCTTAGCACCATTCTCAGCCTTTATCATCACCATTTACATTCCCTTGGACTTTTTGTCTATGCCATTCCTATCAATTACAGCCCCCACAACCACCTCTCCCCACCCCCTCCCTCCCTCCACCCTCACAGTATAAATCTTGTCCTTCTCTTCAGCTCTGATGAAGGGTCATCCCGACTCGAAATATTGGGCCCGATTTTACCATCAAGTTGCGCCCATTTTCGGGCGCGGAAACTTGGTAAAGTCGGGCGTGAGGCGAGTAGCACGATCCGCGACTGCCTCCACGGCCGTTCCCCCTTTACCAATGTACTGAAAATGGTGGTGATCGGGACCAGCATTTCCCCCTTTACCATCACGTTCACCCGTCCAGATTCGGCGCGAAACAGACTTGGTCCGCAAAGGTCCGATTCGGGCGCTCCAGCTCCTGAGGAGGTAAGTTCAGAGCTTCCGGCGGCTCTCTGACTCAGATCAGTGGTGGGGGTGGAGGGGGAGGGAGGTGGGTCCGATGACTCTCTGGTGGGGTGGAGAGAGGCCGATCAGATCGCTCTTTGGTGGGGGGGAAGGGGGGATTCGCTGCCACTCTGGATGCGATCGCTGGGGGGGGAAGGGGGGCAGGGGGCTACGATCGGTCTGGGTAATGGGGAAGGTGGGGGGATAAGGGGGACAGTTATGTTGTGGGGATGGGGCAATGTCTTTGGGGGCCCGGGGGAGGCATTTGATGGTGTGTCCCAGGAGCGATGTGGTAGGGGAGCATTTTTCTATTTTTTTTATTGTCCAGGCACAGTTGAAGGCTCCGATCGGAGCTGCAGTGTTCCGGGCACGATAAGCCCCGCCCACAGGCTTGTGCAGCACGATTCAGAATCACTGATATTTTTTCAGGTACAGTGTGTTTGGGGGCGCCTGAGAATGGCCCAAAGGTCGGATCTGAAACCCTCCCAGATTCAAGTCCGCCCAGCACTTAGAATCAAAATGGTAAAATAGGGCCCTATGGCTTCATTCTCTCTCCACAGATGCTGTCAGACCTGCTGAGATTTTCCAGCATTTTCTATTAATGCTAAATTACAGATAATCTGGCCATTATCAAATTGCTATTTCTGGGAGCTTGCTGTCTACAAATATGATGAAGCATTTCCTGCATTGTAACAGTTTCAAGTTTATTTATTAATCATGAAATCATAGAATCCCTACAGTACAGAAGGAGGCCATTCGGCCCATTTAGTCTGCATTGACAACAATCCCACTCTATCCCCGTATCCCCCATATTTACCCTGCCAATCCTCCTGAAACTAAGGTCAATTTAGCATGGCCAATCAACCTAACCCGCACATCTTTGGACGTTTAGTGTTGCAAGTAGGCTTACATTAACACTGCAATGACGTTACTGTGAAAATCCCCTAGTCACCACTAGGGCCTGTTTGGGTACACTGAGGGAGAATTTAGCATGGCCAATGAACCTAAACAGCATGTCTTTTCGGGCTGTGGGAGGAAACCGGAGCACCCGGAGGAAACCCAGGCCGACACCAGGAGAACATGCAAACTCCACACAGACAGAGTGACACAAGCTGGGAATCGAACCCGGATCCCTGGCACTGTAAGGCAGCAGTGCTAACCACTTTGCCACCTCAGGGACTACTCTTTAAAAGTATTTAATTGGCTGGAAAGTTCTTTGGGAGTTAATTAAAAGCACTTTTTAAAAGCAAGTCCTTTCTTTCTAATATTTTGCTTTGGGCCATTGCACAGAGATTTTGACTAGATATTTAGCTCTCAACTCAAATGTTGTTACGTGGGTAACACAATGGAATATAACATCCTGTTTGCTTCTCAAAGCCTTTGAGGGCTCTAATAGGTATGCTTCATTCATGTACAATTAAACCCTGGGCATTACTTCATTTTACAAGTCATCTTCAGAGGAAAGATTGTTTATTGCTGTGTAGCATAACATGGACCTCTCGACATAGAATTACACAGAATAAATAGCACAGGAAAAATAAGGTCCTTTGGCTGAACTAACCTGGGCTGGTGTTTATATTCTAAATGAGCCTCTTCCCATTTCCAGCAACCCCATCTCAACCTTTCAGGGATGTTTCCTATTCCCTTTTCTCTCATTTAATATTTTAATTTCCTTTTGAAACCCTGTAAGCAATTGGTCTCAAACACTGTGGTCGTAAGTTCCACGTTGCAACCATTCTCTGGATAAAAAAAAACCTCCTTATTTCCCTAATGGATTTATTGGTAATTTAATCCATAACATTTGTTACTGTTATTCAAGTAACTTATTTCTTGATATAGTAAAACAGGAGAATTACAATTGATATCATCCCATTCATTTTACTAGAATTTTCCCAAAAGCACAAATCATGTTAACCTAATGGAGCACGGAATACAATTTGCATAACTGCTGCAAATGTAAAAAGCTGCCTTGCAAATGCTATGCTATTATTATTGTTATATTTCTCATATATGTTTTAGAAACCATGTATATTGCACATCCTCCAATGTTTCGATGTGTTTCTCCACTAACTAGCTGAATCGTGCAGATGAGAAACATCCTAGGTTCAACCCCGAGGTCCTGATTTAGTTGGACTCTTCTCTTGCAGTAGTAAGGGTGCTAATTATGGCTCAATTATCATTAGATCGAGGAGAGGAAAAGCAATGTAGTTCTCACACTTCTGACTGCATCTAAGAGCCCTTTGCTGGAGCGGCTTATGTGCAACAAAAGCTTGCATTTATATAGCACCTTTAACATAGAATCATAGAATCCTACAGTGCAAAAGGAGACCATTCAGCCCATCAAGTCTGCACCAACCACAATCCCACCCAGGCCCTATCCCTATAACCCCATGCATTTACCCTAGTTAGTCCCCCTGACAATAAGGGGCAATTTTTATCATGGCCAATCCACCTAACCCACGCATCTTTGGACTGTGGGAGGAAACCGAAGCACCTGGAGGAAACCCACGCAGACACGGGGAGAATGTGCAAACTCCGCACAGACAGTGACCCAAGCCGGGAATCGAACCCGGGTCCCTGGCACTGTGAGGCAGCAATGTTAGCCACTGTGCCACCGTGCCGCTCCGTGGTAAAGATCGCTTTGCAGGAGCATGGTCAAAACAAATTGACACTGAGCACATAAGGAGATCATGGAGAAACTACTGATTCTTTGGAAAATAAGAAACTAAATGGGGAACAGGAGCAAAGTGATCGAGGAAGATGCAGACATTAATTACTAAAAGTAGTGATGCAAATTGATGACCATAAACAGTGTAAGCAAGGGGAATAGAACACAAAAGGAGGAAGATAATGCTTAATTTACGTCAAAATTTGATTGAACCACACTTGGGATGTAATCATCTCAAAAATTGGCAGAGTGCTGGCTCGTAGAATCCGTACTGTTCATAAAGAGGCCATTCGGCCCATCAAGTCTGCAGCAACTCTCCGGAGGAGCATCTTACCCGTGCCCACTCCCTCCACCCTATCCCTGTAACCTTATGTATTTACCCCGCTAATCCCCCCTTAGCTATATATATCTTTGGACACTAAGGGGCAATGTAGCATGACCAATCCACCTAACCTGCACGTCTTTAGACTGTGGGAGGAAACCGGAGCACCCGAAGGAAACCCACAGGGTGAATGTGCAAACTCCACACCGACAGTCACCCGAGGCCGGAATTGAACCTGGGTCCCTGGCGCTGTGATGCAGCAGTGCTAACCATTGTGCCACCATGCCTCCCTCGCAGGTCTGGCAGCTGTTTTCTCTTACCAGATCTACTGACACTCTTTTAGTTTCAAGGGTTGGCATGGTTCACACAGCCAGCTAGAGGAGTGGACCTAAAAAAGCCAGCAGCGCCAGGAGTCTTAGATCGGGAGGCCCTTTTTCAAGGCTGTCCCGATCTCAAAAGTTTAAGGATTTCCCCCCCACTCCCACACAGACATTGGGATACCTTGGCAGATAAGGGAACGCCTCCAACCCCACACGCAGAAGGGGAGGCGATGGCCTAGTGTTATTATCACTAGACTATCCATCTAGAAACTCAGCTAATGTTCTGGGGACCAGGGTTCGAATCCCACTATTGCAAATGGTGGAATTTGAATTCAATAAAAAATAATCTGGAATTAACAATCTACTGATGACCATGAAACCATTGTCAATTGTCAGAAAAACCCTAATATCCTTTAGGGAAGGAAATCTGCCGTTCCTACCTGGTCTGGCCTACATGTGACTCTAGAGCCACAGCAATGTGGTTGACTGCCCTCAGGCAACTAGGGACTGGCAATAAATGCTGGCCAGCCAGCGATACCCATGCCCCACAAATTAATTAAAAAACCCCCCACAAAAATGCTCAGCATGGATAAGGAGAACCCCCCCAGTTTCAGGTGAACCCGCTCCAAGGGTGTCAGAGGGCAATGCATGGGCACGTCTCTCAACTGCCAGGGGCTACAGGCACATCTGTGCCCCCAGCATGGTCATCATAACTAGCTTTCACTGGCGGGTGGTGGGGGGAAGATGCATCGTGGGTGGATGTTATGGCATCAAGCCCGTTAATAATATTATAATTTATTTAGAAGTCTGTATATTAGGTTCATGATGTGGAGATGCCGGCGTTGGACTGGGGTAAACACAGTAAGAAGTTTAACAACACCAGGTTAAAGTCCAACAGGTTTATTTGGTAGCAAAAGCCACACAAGCTTTCGGAGCTGCAAACCCCTTCTTCACCTGAAGAAGGGGCTTGCAGCTCCGAAAGCTTGTGTGGCTTTTGCTACCAAATAAACCTGTTGGACTTTAACCTGGTGTTGTTAAACTTCTTATCAGGTTCATGCCCAGAGAGAGCGTGAGCCTCATCATGTCACTGGCGGGGGGATGGGGAGGATTGGAAACTCACACAGCCAGCTAGAGGGGTGGACCTCGAGCCATACAATTTAGAATTTCCCACATGGTGAACCCGGCAACTAAATCGCGGCCTTGGATTCTGTGGAAGGTCTGCTGTCTGTATTACAACGAGGATCTTGAAACATTTGAGAAAGTGCAGAAAAGGTTTTCAAGGAATTATCTTGAATTGGGAGCATGCAACTAAACCTCAAATGATTAAACAGGCCCGGGCACTTTTCTTTCACAGAGACAAAATTTGGTGAGGACCTGAATGATAAATGTGGAGAAACTGTTATCATTTGTGGGTGAGTCCGGAACAAAGGGACATAAATATGCAATAACCAGTAACAGATCAAATGAAGAATTTAAGAGCATTTTATTTGAACAGAGAGTTTGGAACCCACTGCTACATGGAATGATTGAAGCAGATAATGCTTGTTTCATTTTTCTTCTTCCCTGTGCTTTTAAGTTTCCAGGTTTAAAGGCAGAACAACAGGTTTAAATTCAGCATCCCATCGCTGCCACCATGTTGTGTTTCTCTTCTCTTGTGCTTACTTACTAGATCAACATCAGGCACCAATCATGGCATAAATGATTGGTTAACACAAAGATAGGTAAGTTAATTCATTAAGGATTTGATACATTGGTAGAAGTAATATTACACAATTGGAGAACTTGTACACTCACCTGAGTTGGTACTGTCCCTCAGAATAAACTGAGACTTACATTGGAATTCTACCGCCTTGCCCGCCGCAGAATTGTAGCAGGCGAGGGGCAGACAACGACAATGTCCGTTGACCTCGGGCGGGAATTTCCGGTCTCGCTGGAGCGAGGCCATAAAATCCCATCTTCAGTCTGAATCACATGATACATTTATGTCATTTCCCCTCTTGTGGTGTTTACAGAAAAAAGTAGCCACACCCACTAAATAGGATTCATAGTCCAGCTGGGTTGAATGCTTTGATTCTGTCTTGTGGGCTCCTACCGGGGTTCCTGGTATTGTAAGGATAATTAATTATCATTGAAGCCGGGAGCTCCGTTTTAAATTTTGCAGCCCAGGATCATGATTAAGTGCTTTTCCGTAATGCTCACACCCACTGAGATTAGTTATTCCAACCCATAATGCAAAATTTCATTTGACATAATCTTAGTCTGTGTAGTTTAGTGTCACACTGGAATTTGCATTTACCATGAGAGCCATCACAATTTGCCCCCGATATGAAGGGAACAACACCTCATTCTCTTAACTGAAAATGTTCTATTTCTCAGACAAAATTGTGTCCGCTTATTTCCCTGAGTGAGACTGTCAATACCTGGGCAGATTTGCAGTGTAGATTTGCACGCAGTGAGAATTTATCATGCTAAATTAGTCCTTAGAAGCATAAAGGCAACAGAACGGGACTTATAAAATTGGATAGCTCAAGCTTAGGCAACGCAGCATTCCCTGAAGTTGCTGCTTGCAAGCAAATCGGTTAGAATGATCTAAAATAAGGTTTTGCGAGTCGTCGGGGGAATGGTTTTTAGCGAGTTGCAAATCCTACTTGGAAAATAATGAAGCAGTCGGGAAATGCGGAGCTTCTCCAAGGAGAACACACTCAGTTTCTATCACTCTGAGGCTTTCTCAGAGGAGTTCGAGCTCTATCTTTGTACTTGGAGAGCTGTCTCTGAGGATTACTGCTGTAATACTTTCTTTTGCCTTGTCGGAAACCAGTGCATTGGGACGCCGCTGGAAGTGAAGCTTAATTGGCTTTTCAGCTTGCAGAAGCGCCTTGCAAACAGCTGTGAATCTACCTGACTGGTGAAACCAATAAAACTGAAGATCTCCTGCATTTATCTTGACCTTCATCAACAACCCACATACGGGGAAGCACTGGGAGTGTTTTGGTGTCTGTGTCTTCGGCTGTGACAATGTATACTTTTTGTTTATTAGTGTCCTAAGAACTCGTAAATATTGCCAATCCACCTGAAGCCTCTCCAACTTTCTTTAACTCACTTTTTGACCTACTTTCATTCCAAGTCAAATACGTTCACATTTAACGTGAGCACAATTCTTTTAAGACATCTCTTTCCCCTGGGGTTATATAGGTGGAATATTTATTGAGGGAGGTTGAGATGCGGATGTGAGATATGAAACAATATCCTGTATGAGGCGAGTTTTACTTGGTCTCAGGGCACTGTTTGGAGATAGTTAGTGTGGCATACGGGACACTTTTTTTGTAAATTGAAACATATTTATTGGCCAGAGGAGGCTATTTAGCTCTTCAATTAGGAATTTAAGCCCTGTACAAGCTATAGAAATATGCCTTAAATGAAACAAAAAAGTTCAAGTTTCAATTGACTTTTGGCATCGAAAGGGTAATTTTCCAACTTTGCGTGAGGAACCTCATTTATCAGAAATACTCATTGCAAGTTCAATTTCAAACACCACATTTAATGGTCAGAAAACCATGCCATGTGTTGTCCTTATTTATTCATTCGTGGGACATGGGTGCCATTGGCTGGTCAGCATTTATTGTCCATCCCTAGATGAGTGACTTGCTGGGTCATTTCAGAGGGCAGTTGAAAGTCAACCACATTGCTGTGGCTCTGGAGTCACATGTAGCCAGACTGGGTAAGATTTCCTTCCCTAAAGGACATTAGCGAACCAAATTAGTTTTTTCGACAACCGACAACAGTTTCATGGTCATCTGTAGAATAATTGCAGATTTTAAAAAATTGAATTCAAATTCCACCATCTGCTATGGAGGGATTTGAACCGGGGTCCCCAGAACATTATCTGAGTGGATTAATAGTCTAGCGATAATACCCTGCATAAAGCAAGGAAGTCATGGTGAACCTTTAAAGCACACAGCATGGGTTGGCTTCAAGTGATGTATGGTGTTTGGTTCTGGGAACCACGCTTTCAGAAGGACGTGAAGGCATCAGAGAGAGTGAGGAAAAGCTTGGTGAAATTAATTCCAGGAATGAGGGACGGCATGCTGCCCATAAAATGGTGGGGCTTTGGGGAAAGGGTAGGTGTGCAGAACTAGCTGAGTTGCTCTTGCAGTGAAATAGTGTTAACACAGCAGGCTGAATAGCCTCCTTGCGCTGTAACCATTCTATGCTTCTATTCTAGCAGCATTAAAATGAACTGTTGGCGATAAGTGGTTCACACCTCTGCTAAATTAGCAAAGAAAGTCATTCTGCTGTGTTCATTATAATATTTTAAGGCACTGTAGAATAGTTTAAAAGTGCCCGTAAAATTCATTTTGCTTCTATTAAATCCTTTCCATCATTTCATAGATCCATAATTTGTGCCATGTTTCTGTAGATTGGAACATTCACACAAAGATGGTTTTTAGATCTCTGTGTTACTTTTTAAAAAATTTACAATTGGATCTATATTTGATTGGAACAATTTTAATTTTAAGTGGCAGGTTTACTTCATCGCTTCATCAGTATCGAGCTCTGCTATATTTCGCCGTTTTATCAAATACAAATTTAACCATTTGGGGTCAAGTTTTAATATTAGGCAAAACCTCAATAGCAGGTAAATGCTATAATCTATTATTAGATGTGGTGATACGGTAGCACAGTGGTTAACACTACTGCCTCACAGCGCAAGGGACCTGGGTTCGATTCCCGGCTTGGGCCATTGTCTGAGCGGAGTTTGCACTTTCTCCCTGCATCTGCGTGGGGATGCTCCGGTTTACTCCCCCAGTCCAAAGATGTGCAGATTAGGTGGATTGGCCATGCTAAATTCTCCCTCAGTGTACCTGAACAGGCGCCGTAATGTGACGACTAGGGGATTTTCATAGTGACTTCATTGCAGTGTGAATAGAGCTATGGTAACAAGGAACTTAATAGATCATAGGCCAGGAATGTTCGCTCCCACTTTCATCGGCTGGACTTGACGATGGGAGGTGAAAATCTCGCAAGGAAAATCACGTTTAACGGCAACATAAAAGTGTGACGCAGTTGTCTCTTTTCTCCACCAGTGCCATAATGCATTTTCCAACATTCAATGTTGGGGATTTCATTTCCATACTTTGTCCTTATTAGGTCTCTGAGCCTGAATCATTCTCCCCGCTGTGAGAAAGTCCATTCACGTCAAAGTAAGGGCAGGAGAGCGTGAAACGCAACTGGCGAGCGGACATCCCAGAGGAGCTCAGGTTAGTGAATTGCCCAGGATCGAGTGGGGCAGTGCTAAGAGGCAGTGCCAGGGGTCTGATGCTGTGTCGGTGCGGGTGTGGTTGGAGGAGTGGGGGGGGAGAATGCTCGGGTACTGCCAGAGGGGAGCTGTTGCATGGGGGGATGTTTGGGGTTGAGGGGATGGCGGGTCACATTCCTGGTGAAGTGTCATAAATTACGCTCTGATCTTTGGAAACCTAAGCTGCTGGCAGGGCGGACTCAGTCAGACCTCTCCCCGTGGCATTGTTGCATTGAGGTTTCTGAGCCTAAGTCCCAAATGATACGGCAGAGAAAGCCGCCATTGATGCCAGCTGTTTCAATGCCACTTTTCCTGCCTGTTATCGGCTTTTGCCGCTATCCGGGAGAATATAACGAAAGAGTCAATGCTGGTTTCTAAAAGACACATTGTTTTTGACAAACCTTTCAGAGCTTTTTAAGGATGGAATGAGAAGGATGGATAAAGTTAAAGTTTGAAATTTTAAAGATTTTTTTCTTTGTGTCACAAGTAGGCCGACATTAACACTGCAATTAAGTCACTGTGAAAGTCCCTCTAAGGGGGAACAAGTAGATGTCGTATATTTAGGTTTCCAAAAAGCATTTGATAAGGTACCACACAGAATGTTTTTCGCCCTCCAGGGCTGCAATCTTACCACCATTCACACCATCGGGATTTTCCCATCTCGCTGCAGTGAATGAAGATTTTGTTGGCAGCCAAATTCTCCAACCTCACTGCAGTGGGAGCTTGGCATGAACAGCAGGTAAGATTGCGCCCTAGGTGTGTCTGGGCATGTGCCCTTCAGAGTTAACGGGTGGGATTTTACAGCCTTGCTCGTCCAGAAACTGTAAAATCCCGTCTGAGGTCAATGGACCTTTCCATGGTCTGCCCCTCGCCCTCTCCGAGTCCCCTGGCATATGGGCCGGTCATATTCCAGCCAACATTTGTGGGGAGTGGTGGGGAGGTCAACTGGGCTCCACCTGGGTAACTCATGCCTCTAAAATGGAGACAGAAAATCTCGGAACCCTCTCCCTTGCCTTTTCCCTTGAACATTAGTGTTCCAAAATCACTTTCCATCAGCAGTGCAGCTTCCTTTCTTGAGGGACAGGCTGCCTTTAAGAAGTGGATGTAACCGCACTGCATGCTAGCCTCGCACACTGCTGGGCCACACATCGTGAGGCAACAATGCAACGGCAACTCAGCCCCATGCTACAGTGGAGTGGCACCACAAAATCCATGTGCTGCCCACTTCTGGTTGAACCAATATGTACAGACCATGAATTGCATCACAAATTGTGTGGCCAAGTGTTTCTTCAGAAGGAACTCTTCAAATGCAGACCATAAAAATATAACAAAACATACTCCAACTTATAAATCAAGAAAAGGGTTCATTGAAGAAACTTCATTACTCCAAACTTGGGGTCTCACCCTGGGTCAATCCAAGTTCCCCTCAATTCCCAACAGGTTCTTATTTATAGTGAGTCAGCTGGTCAGCTGACCATCACATCATTCTGTAATTGGTTCCATGGTTTATTGGGTCAGCTGATCCTTATAGCTTGTTACCATTGGTCACATTACATCCAATACAAAGTTGTCACCGGTTACATTCCAACACCAAGAACCAGGGCAAGCCAACTTTCAATCCCAAGATCTGTCAGATTGTATTATTTCAAGATTACTGGCAGTTTTCCCATGCCTTTACTCACAGTTGGCCAGAGATTTTGCTATTGCAAGGGATGACAAGCTTCATTGACAGAATCTGGAAAGAGCTTATAATAGCCTTAACCAGAGACTGCCTAATGAAAAATGAATAATTACTGTTGTGTTTAGACAAAGGGCTTGGATGATTAGGTAGCACTGCTGCAAAAATAAAGCTTTATGTAAGCAATCGTTCTTTCTGAATTTGTTTAGTCAGCACAGGAAACTCAGGAGCAGTAACCATTTCCATTTCTCATACCTTCGGATGAATTTTACAGCTCCCCGCGCCCCCCTCCCCGGGAGGCAGAACATAGAACATAGAACATAGAAACCCTACAGTGCAGAAGGAGGCCATTCGGCCCATCGAGTCTGCACCGACCACAATCCCACCCAGGCCCTACCCCCACATATTTACCCGCTAATCCCTCTAACTACACATCTCAGGGACAATTTTTAACCTGGCCAATCAACCTAACCCGCATATCTTTGGACTGTGGGAGGAAACCGGAGCACCCGGAGGAAACCCACGCAGACACGAGGAGAATGTGCAAACTCCACACAGACAGTGACCCGAGCCGGGAATCGAACCCAGGACCCTGGAGCTGTGAAGCAGCAGTGCTAACCACTGTGCTACCGTGCCGCCCTGAAGGGGCACATAAAATAAGGTAGGGCATGTAAAATGTGTTGGGCGCCATCTCACCACCCTGCTACCCATGTCTGAACTCATCCCAATAATACAAAGGGTGTGTGGGCATTGGAATTGGCAGACTGCCCACCTCATTTAAATTAATGGTTAAGAGTCAATTAGGCTTGCTGTCAAAACACTTGATCTGGACAGAAATTCTGGTCGCCACACTACAGAAGGATGTGGATGCTTTGAAGAGGGTACAGAAGAGGTTTACCAGGATGTTGCCTGGTCTGGAGGGCATTAGCTATGAGGAGAGGTTGGCTAAATTTGGTTTGTTCTCACTGGAACGGCAGAGGTTGAGGGGCAACCTGATAGAGGTTTACAAGATTATGGGCCTGATTTTACCATTGCGTCGCGCCCGAAAACGGGCGCGGAAATGTAATAAAGTCGGGCATGAGGCCATTAACTCGATCTGCGCCCACACAAATGCCTACTTTACTGAGGCCTGCATGCATTTAAATTGAATTAATGGACTGCCCGCCCAACTTTATCAGCATTTCGCCCTTTACCATCGTGTTCGCACATCCAGATTCGGCGCGAAACAGACCTGCTCGGCAAAGGTCTGTTTCG
Source organism: Mustelus asterias (assembly GCF_964213995.1). NCBI lineage: Eukaryota > Metazoa > Chordata > Chondrichthyes > Carcharhiniformes > Triakidae > Mustelus > Mustelus asterias. The sequence goes on from NC_135806.1 coordinate 12,768,866, forward strand.
GGCACTCCAGCTTCTGAAGAGGTAAGTTCAGAGCTTCCAACGGCTCTCTGACTCAGATCGGTGGTGGAGGGGGGGTAGGGAGGCGGGCCAGATCATTCTCTGGTGCTGGGTGGGAGGGAAGAGGGAGGCCAGATCATACTCTGGTGGGGGCGGGGGGAAGGGAGGAGGGAAGCCAGATCGTTGTCTGGTGGGGGTGGGTGAGGGAGGCGGGTCAGATCATCCTTTGGTGAAGGGGGGGGGGGGGGGCGGGAAAAGGGAGGCCCGATCATTTTTTGGTGGGGGGGGGGGAGGCGGGTCAGATGTACCTCTGGTGGATGGGCTTGAGGGAGGAGGGAGGCCGGTCGTTGTCTGGTGGTGAGGGGTGGGGGTGGGTGGCTGGGGGGGGGGGGTGGCGGGGGGGGGGACAAAGGCAGATTGTTGTCTGGTGGGGGAGGGAGGCCCAAACTTTCTCTGGGGGATGCAGGGGGGAGGCCAGATGGATCTCTGATGGGGGGGGGCAGGGGTAGGGGGGTCCGCTGCCACTCTGCAAGCGATTGGTGGGGGGGGAAAGGGGGCAGAGGGTCGCGATCGGTCTGGGTAGCGGGAAGGGTGGGTGGATAAGGAGGAAAGTTATGTTGTGGGGGTGGGGTGATGTCTGTGGGGGCCATCACTCTCGGGCCACTTTATCCGCTTTTTGCGGCCCGGGAGTGATGTGAAAGCGGCGCGATTTTCAATTTTTTTTTTCTAACTACACATGCGCAGTTCAGAGCTCCGATCATTTCAGGCTCGATAAGCCCCGCCCACAGTGCGATTCAGACCCGTGATTTTTTTTCAGGCTGAGTGTATATCGGGGCGCCTGAAAGCAGATTTCCAAGTCGGATCTGAATTGCGCCCAGATTCTGGACTTAGAATGAAAATGGTAAAATTGGGCCCTCTGAGTGGCATGGACAGAGTGGATTGTCAGATGCTCTTTCCTAGGGTAGAAAAGTCAAGTACTAGGGGACATAGGTTTAAGGTGTGTGGGGAAAAGTTTAGAGGAGATGTGCGAGGCAAGTTTTTCACACAGAGGGTGGTGAATGTCTGGAACGCGCTGCCCGGGGAGGTGGTGGGACCAGGTACGATTGCAGTATTTAAGGGGCAACTAGATGAATACGTGAATAGGTTGGGAATGGAAGGATACTAACTCCGTAAGTGCATACAGTTTTAGTTTCAACAAGCATCATGATTGGCGCAGGCTTGGAGGGCTGAAGGGCCTGTTCCTGTGTCGTGCTGTACTGTTCTTTGTAAGGGCGGGAGCACTAAATCTGATTTTCACCTCAAGTGGCTAAAGGTTTGGAGGAAGGTAGGGGTCTCCCCTCATGGATTCCTCTTTCCGATCATGGGGTGGCCTTCCTTAGGTTGAGACCTCTACTTCCTTCCTACTCATTCCTTCCCTTAAGCCCAACTCCCCCCCCCCCCCCCCCCCAATTGTCCCTCTCCTCAATCTACTCACACCTCCTGGCCCAAGACTTACCTGCTCCGGGGAACCATGGGCCTTGACCTCCTTCTTTTTCTGTAGTCCCAGCAGTGGCCACTGATACCTTCCTGGCACTGATGGGTCTGATGCGCTACTGGCCAATTGGACTGACCAGCAGCTCAAGAACGGCGGGACTGGGCGGAAGTCCCACTCAGACCTTGTTAATCAGCCCCGCAGCACCTTATGGCTATGGGGTGGACCGGTGTAGAATGGCAAAACCCTTAGGGAACATTAACATCCAGAGGGATCTGGGCGTGCAGGTCCACAATTCCCTAAAAGTAGCAACACAGGTGGCCAAGGTGATTAAGAAGGCATATGACATGCTTGTCTTCATCGGATGCGGCATTCAGTACAAGAGTTGGCACATCATATTGCAGCTGCATGAAACCTTAGTTAGGCCGCATTTGGAGTATTGCATTCAGTTTTGGTCACCACACTACCAGAAGGATGTGGAAGCTTTGGAGAGAGTGCAAAGAAGGTTCATCAGGATGTTGCCTGGTCTTGAGGGCATTGACTGTGAGAACAGGTTGAATAAACTCGGATTGTTTTCACTGGAAAGATGGCGGCTGAGGGGAGACCTGATAGATGTCTACAAAATTATGACAGGCATAGACAGGGTGGATAGTCAAAGGCTTTTTCCCAGGGTGGAAGAGTCAATTAAAAAGGGGCATAGCTTCAAGGTGAGAGGGGGAAAGTTTAAAGGAGATGTACGGGGGGAAGTTTTTCACGCAGCGAGTGGTGGGTGTCTGGAACGCACTGCCAGAGGAGGTGGTGGAAGTAGGCACATTAGCAACACTTGATAGGCATCTGGATGGGTACATGGAGGGAATAGACGGATATGGACCGAGTAAGGGCAGAAAGTTTTTTCAGCTTAGTTAGGGCATCATGATCATGATCTTGGGGCGGCACCGTAGCACAGTGGTTAGCACTGCTGCTTCACAGTTCCAGGGACCTGGGTTCAATTCCCGGCTTGGGTCACTGTCTGTGTGGAGTTTGCACATTCTCCTCGTGTCTGCGTGGGTGTCCTCCGGGTGCTCCAGTTTCCTCCCACAGTCCAAAGATGTGCGGGTTAGGTTGATTGGCCATGCTAAAAAAAATTGCCCTTAGTGTCCTGGGATGTGTAGGTTAGAGGGATTAGTGGGTAAATATGTAGGGATGTGGGGTAGGGCCTGGGTGGGATTGTGGTCGGTGCAGACTCGATGGGCCGAATGGCCTCTTTCTGTGCTGTAGGGTTTCTAAGATTCTTTCTGAGATCATCATGGGCTTGGAGGGCCAAAGGGCCTGTTCCTCTGCTGTACTTCTGTTTGTTCTTTATACGGCAACATACTTTCCGATGTGTGGGGAGCACGTGCCATCTTCCCCACACCTTACATTTTACCATCGATAGAAACCTATTTTGAACCTATTTTGAGAAAGAAAAATGTCAATGTTTCTTTGGATCTTGCGTGATTTGACTGGATTAGTTCTTATCTTGGTGGACAACAAGAAAAATAAGCAGCTGTATCATTTTTGTAATGAGATGGACAAATGCATGGATATAAATATGTGGAGTTGCCATTGCTCTTGACTGATTACTTTAACTCTCAGAAATATAAGAAGAATCTAGTTAAAAACAAATCAGATGAAAATGTTTATGAGTATATGTTTTTGTAATCTGCCAGAATTGGATGCATAGTTGGGTCTTGGGAGCCATTTTGTCAATAGCACTAAATTAGTTTTCTAATGATAAGCACGTACAACAGGAAAATAATGTGCATGAAACATCTGGAGGCCAACTGTGATATAATCACTTTCCATATTTAATGTGATATACTTTGTGCCAGAAATTCTAACAATAAAAATGCTAATATATTGTGATGTTTGAATTGATAATAAAGCACTCAAGCTTTGAATATGGGGCTTATTTTGCCACTTGAACAAATTGGGTGCCATTTATTTATTAGTATCACAAGTAAGCTTACATTAACACTGCAATGAAGTTACTGTAAAAATCCCCCAGTCGCCACAATCAAACCCAAATTCATTCCTTGCTTTCTCCAAAAACCAAGTTCAAATTTCAGCTCGATCCAATTCATGATCCCCACAAGAGAAACAACCAAGATCCAAGCTGACAAGGTAAGGCATTGCACCCTATCTTGGACTTGATCTGATGCTTGATCTTAGCCAAAAGGCTGAGAAGCGATTAAGACACTGTAAAATCCTGCTCATGTATGCAACTCACATTACATTTGTCTCACATCATAACTGCGTGCATCATGTACATTTTTGGGAATGTGCTTATTCAGAACGCATATTGCACTGTCATGCTTCATAATCATTGATGAATGAAGGTTACTGAGGAATGCCTCACTTGTACAGACAACAACACTGCAGCGTGTTTGAGTTCAGTCTTTGCTGGGTAGTCATGTGTGTGGTTTGATTTGTATTCTCAAGGCAATGTGACATGCCTGAACATGCAGCCTCTGGTGGCCCCCTTTACGTGCTGGGCCAAGGAGACCGGCCAAGGTTACTTGCTAGATTAAGAAGTGATGTGTTGTTCGTGTATTCCTGGCCCTGTCACCATGGGAACGGAGCAGAAAATTCCCTCATATTGGCTTCAGTGTCTTGTATGCAGCTAGTATCCTCAGGCGCAGTCATATCTTTTGGTTTTGTGTAATAAAGGTCCACTTCCCTTGCCCTTCAAGGGGGTAGAAGAGGCGAGTAGTGAGGTAGCTCTGGATGGAGGCTGGGAGAGATGGCATTCAGAGTGGGTAAAGGTCTGCAGGTGATGTATTGCTGGTCAGGTAAGTGCCTCATTCTTGGATAAGCTAATTAAAGACGCGATTGTCTCTAACAGCATTGGCACATCTCTCCATGGCCCCGGTATCTTGAGAAGATGCCACAATACTTCCCCTCTTCCTCATATTCCTCTCCATCATCTTCTGAGGAAGAGAACAGCTCATCCATGCCCTCAGCCCGCTTGATTGGCACCACATCTACAAACATTCAATCCCTCCACCAACGATGCTCAGTAGCAGCAGTGTGTACTATCTACAAGATGCACTGCAGCAATTCACCAAAGCTCCTTAGACAGCACCTTCCAAACCCACGACCACTTCCATCTAGAAGGACAAGGGCAGCAGATAAATGGGAACACCACCACCTGCAAGTTCCCCTCCAAGCCACTCACCATCCTGACTTGGAAATATATCACTCTTCCTTTGCAGTCGCTGGGTCAAAGTCCTGGAATTCCCTCCCTAACGGCATTGTGGGTCAACCCACAGAACATGGACTGCAGCGATTCAACAAGGCAGCTCACCACCACCTTCTCCAGGGCAACTAGGGATGGGCAATAAATGCTGGCCAGCCAGCGACGCCCGTGTCCCATGAATGAATAAAAAAAAAGTTGCCTTCCTCTTTTCGATGTCAAGTTGTGCAATGCAAGGCAGACAAGTGACCTGTCAACCCTTCAGCTGGACATGCCCCGCATCAAACCTGATGTTCCCTCTCTGACTATTCGCCTGCCATGTGTGGTACAGCAATCTCCCTTGGACACACAAGGAACAGAACTAACACACAGTGGATCTCAGCCTATCGGCCTGAACCTGGCTCTTTTTGGATACCCCTCCCTACCCTGACCCCAAACATGCCACTGGCTTTCAGTGCTGCCAGTTGATCCCGTGACCGCCATTACCCTATAACCAGTCCAACTGTTGTGTTGTTCGATGCCCTCATCACCACACTCTGCACACTGACTTTGTTCTTGGCGCTACCAGACCATTCAGCTTCATCTGCTCTCTTCCCCTATGCTGCAGAGCTAGATAAAGGCAAATAAGTCACCTTAAATCCAAGATTGCCTGGTGCATGTCAACTTTAAATGTCAGAAAAACAGGAAGATTGAGTTTCATGTTTGTGGTAACATGGCCCCTTTCAGGGGGTGATCCTTGATGACCACATGATCAGGCCAAACCCTATTGTTAGGGACCACATCAGAAATTCCAAAGTATATTATCAAGTTAACCTAGACCCCAACTTTTTTTAATTTTGGCATAAGTGCAGGCATAAGATGTTTGCTCCGGGTATGATATTATTGACCCACTAGGAAGCTTTCATTAAAACAAACTTTATTTCACAACACAATAAATTATAACAAAAATAATTAGTATAATATTTACCAGTTAAAATACTTAAACCTGACAAGGTATAAATCTTAACAACTAGCTGTCTCTATGGTTCTAATTTAAGCAATATCCCCATAAATCGCTCTTCAGAATCAGTTAACACAAAAACATATAGGCTCACATGGGTACTAGGTTTCCTGCCTTTTAACCCCCCTGGTCAGAGATACAGAAAGACACTGGTCTTCTGACTCCCATACAGCAGCCTCCTGAGAAAGATCTATCTTCAAACAGCAGAGCTTCAGAGAAAGAGACTTATTTACTGGCAGATCCTAGTCTCCAAATCCAGAGCGAGAGAAAGAAAGAGAGACAGAGACACACAGAGAGCTACTTTTCTCAAACAATTCCCAGCAGCACCAGTTTATTTCTTTGTGTAAGCCATCCATTCACATAATTATTCCTGTCAATCAACCTAATCAAGCCCCACTCTGAAAACCCCAGGGGAAAACAGTAAAATAACAAAACTGCATTATTCCAGATTAAAGCAAACACTTTAGCAATTAGGATTAATTATGCTTCTGCAGGATCAACAGGGGCTGCCAGTTATAAACTAAGCAATACCGGGTGAATGGAACTGACTTCTAAAAAAAATCCTGCACAAGAAACATGACACAAATACATTTCTTAAAGGCACAGTGTCATCACACTGTGGAGAGACTGGGTGGGAAGCTGAGCCAACCAGGAGCAAAGGCGCACGTCCTGGGTCGGGTAGGAACGTCAGTGAGAGCCAGGGAGGAGAAGAGAATACACATGTATTGAAATTCAGTTGGACCCTTGATTGGACACATATTAATATTGTTGCCAATAAATGATTTATTCCTTGAAGCCACAATGAGTCACCTTCAGAGTAACTACAACACAGGCTGAAGTTTGAAGGTAGCACTTAATTTTGAAAAGTTCCCAATTCATGAGTATCCATAGCATTTAAATACATGGAAATACGTGGTTTCCTACAGCTGGGTGGCGTGGTGACCACTTCAATTCTGAAATGCCACTGAGTTCAGAGGGGGCCTTGTGGCACAATGGGTAACTTCCCTACCTTGTGACTATAAATCTCCAGGTTCAAATCCAACCCCAGCACTTGTTAACCGTGGAAGATGCATTCCTACACGGATCAATAGGCTGATGATCAGCTCAGGAATGAGCCCCTAAAGGGAAAAAAGGTGTGTAAGCCAAAATTGAACTCAAGCCAATGTTGAGAAACTAAAACCTTGTTACCTGCTCCCAGAGGCCTCATTAGATTATGCCCTTCATGTTTTAATGTTTTGTAACCTATTGTACTGAATAAAAATAAGAAATATTTTGTAATATCAAATTGAATTTTCAGAAAATTTCTATTTCAGTTTTGCTGAATAACACTGTCTTGATCCAACACTTGACTGATAATATGGCTGACATGACTACCAATGTAACACAGTTATTTCAAGACACACAGTATTGAATATAAATGGGATCATAGAACATTCAGGACATGGTTGATGACAGAGGAAAGAAACTGTATTCTAATAAGACGTCTCTTACCTCTGAATGGGAAAGTCATGGATTCACAGTCGCTTTCCAGATACTTGAGCACTAATCAAGGCTGATCTCTCAGTGCAATACCGAGGGAGTACTGCACTGTTGGAGCTGCCATATATCGGAGATGTTAAGCCAAAGCTCTCTCTGCCCTATCAAGCAGATGTAAAAAGTCCCATGGCATTATTTGAGGAACAGGAGAGTTCTCTGTAGTGTTCTGGCCACCATTTTAACCCTCAATTAACACCTGAATCAATGAAAATGGCAAAATACTGCAGATGCTGGAATCAGAAACAAAAAAGAAAAATGGTGGGGAAACTCAGCAGGTCCGACAGCATCTGTGGAGAGAGAATAGAACCAATGTTTTAAGTCTGGATGACCATTTGAGGATATATTCTCTCTCCGCAGAGGCTGCCAGACCTGCAGAGTTTCCCCAGCACTTTCTGTTTTTGACTTAAATCAATGATATGTACTGGCTGTGTACAAATTTGCAGCGATATTTCCTGCACCACAACTTTGACAATGCTTCAAAAGAACCTCAGGGCGTCTCGGTGGCACAGTGGTTAGCACTGTTGCCTCACAGCACCAGGGATCTGGGTTCGATTCCCGGCTTGCGTCACTGTCTGTGTGGAGTCTCCCCTGTCTGCATGGGTTTCCTCTGGTTTCCACCCACAGTCCAAAGATGTGCCGGTTAAGTGGACTGGACATGCTGAAATGTCCCTTAGTTGTCCCTCAAGAGGACTGGCTAGGGTAAATGCATGGGGTAATGGGGATTGGGATTGTGGTTGGTGGGGGATTGGGCCTGGGTGGGATTGTGGTTGGTGCAGACTCGATGGGTCGAATGGCCTTCTTCTGCACTGTAGGGTTATAAGTTAAAACCTCACTGGGTGTCACCTGTCTTGAGGTGTCCTGGTATCATGAGAGGAGCCGTATAGATGGTCCTCCTTTCCTTTGCTTCTTTAGGAATTACAGGAACAGGGAAAACACTTGTTGCCTACCCCGCTGGTTGTACCCAGCATGCCCTGTTTTAATTTCAGATATCCGGCATCTGCGATATTGTGCTTCTGTGAGCTGCAGAATCCCACTGTTAAGGGTTAAATTTCCCTTTTGTGGAACATTCAGAAGGATGCCCCGGGGGGTGTAATTTCCATTCAAAATGTATTTCTACAGGATTGTAGAAATGACCTTGCTGAAGAATAATTTCAGCGCTGCACAATGAAATACAAATTTGTTGTAACCAATTGCATTCAAGCAGTCTGTCAGAGACACGCTTGTAAATACTGAAGGAAATAGAGATGACACCCTATGAAAAATGAAAGGAAGGCAGACCAAACAGCATGGTGGGCCATTAAAAGGTAAGGTAGTACTGGGAAGGACAGCAAAAGTAGTCCAGGAGAATATATTATAAAGTTATTAGTATTCACTGCCTGACATAAATTAATGAGACTATTGACAGATACTCTGCATCATTCATTCAAAAGCAGGCTGAGGATATAAAAAGTGCTTCTTCTTGTTAACTATATCACAACAATTACTGCCTCCATTATAAAGCTATCATCCATGGCAAAATAGTCCCTACTGAATAAGCGTGAAAGCTCAATTGATGCCCTGAAAATCTTTCAAGCTACTAGTGTTATTCAGAGGCTCAGATAGATTCCTAAGTTCTTTTAAAGAGAATTAGGCTCAAATTAACCTATTAATATACCTATTTGCATTTAATAGACTTTGTAGTCGCAAAAAGACATGATTTATAGCACCTTAGAAGCAGGTCAATGCACTATGTCTTCTATGGTAAATACTTGTCTCCTTGTAGATCCTCCAACCTACTGCCAACCACTCTTATGTTATAATGCACCCTGTATGTGTTATGAATGTTGTGTATCTTATATGCCTGGTTTGGCTCACAGCAATGCAGAGATGACATTATTTTTATTATGTGTATAACAGATTTTATTATTCACAATACATGAAAATATCTCTGCAGCCACAAAATGTCTGCACGCATGCTTCTAGCACCTTCTGTGGTGTCAGTTTACTTTTCTCTGAGTCACTCAGGCCAAGATACTGCCAAGTCACTGCAACACAGCGCGAAGAGAATAGATGGTTGTGATGCAATATCCATAATTTAAAAATATTATTTCAACCCCAGAAAGCAATACAAGATTGTCTGAGTGGCAAAACAATGTGCCACTCAAACACCGATGCCATAGTTAAGAAACCCGGCCTGGGCTTGCAAAATCCTACTAACTGTCCTGGCTTAGACAATTCACACCTCTTTAACCTATAATTATTCCTCTCTCCACTCGCACTGTCTGTACCTGTAAAGACTTGATTACCTGTAAAGGCAAGCATTCCAACCATTATCTTGCAAATGTGATTGTATTTCTGTCTATGTATGCCGTGTTTGTGAACTCACCTCTCCACTCACCCGATGAAGGAGCAATGCTCCAAAGCTCATGATTCCAAATAAACCAATTGGACATTAACCTGGTGTTGTGAGACTTCTTATTGTGCCCACCCCAGTCCAACGCTGGCATCTCCACATCATAGCTAAGAAAGCTCACCAGTGTCTCTAATTTCTTAGAAGACTAAGGAAATTTGGCGTGTTAGCTACGACTCATCAATTTTTACAGATGCAACATAGAAAGCATTCTCTCTGTTTGTATGACGCTTGGGTATAGCTCCTGCTCTGCCCAAGACCGCAATAAACTACAAAGAACCATAGAAATCCTACAGTGCAGAAAGAGGCCATTTGGCCCATCGAGTCTGCATTAACCACAATCCCACCCAGGCCCTACCCCCATATTCCTACATATTTACCCACTAATCCCTCTAACCTACGCATCTCAGGATGCTAAGGGGCAATTTTAGCATGGCCAATCAACCTAACCTGCACATCTTTGGACTGTGGGAGGAAACTGGAGCACCCGGAGGAAACCCACGCAGACACGAGGAAAATGTGCAAACTCCACACAGACAGTGACCCAAGCCAGGAATCGAACCCAGGTCCCTGAAGCTGTGAAGCAGCAGTGCTAACCACTGTGCTACCATGCCGCCCGAAAGAAAGGGTCGTGAATGTAGCCCAGTCCATTAGACAAACCAGCCTCCTATCTATTGACACTGTGTACACTTCTCACTGCCTCAGAAAAGCAGCCAGCATAATCAAGGACCCCACGCATCCCGGATATACTCTCTTCCACCTTCTTCCATCGAGAAAAAGATACATGTGCATAGCCTCATGTCTGAGGTTATGCACCAACCAACTCAAGAACAGCTTCTTCCCTGCTGCCGTCAGACTCCTGAATGGAACTACCTCGCACTAAGTTGATCTTTTTCTACGCCGTAGCTATGACTGTAACACTACATTCTGTACTCTCTCATTTCCTTTTCTATGAACGGTATGTTTTGTCTGTATAGCGCGCAAGAAACAATACTTTTCACTGTATACTAATACATGTGACAATAATAAATCAAATCAAATCAAACGCCTTTCTTTTTATTTCTTGGTAGAAATTTGGAATGCAGGCGTGAAAGGGTCGGTTTATGAGATTGTATTGATTCGGCTTCTATTACCTTGAGGATAGAAGATTAAGAGAAGAACTAATTAAGGTGTTTAAAATTAGTTGAGAGAGTAAATGTAGATAAACTATTTCCTCTGCTGGAAAGTTCCAGAATAAAGGGTTCATCACCTTAAAGTTTGAGATAAGAGTGCCGTGCGAAGTGCTTCTTCAGACAAAGAGGGTGGAAATCTGAGATACTCGTTGCCCAAACACTGCTGTGACTGATGGTCAACTGAAAATGTCAAATCTGAGATTGATGGATTTTTTAGGCGAAGGTATTAAGGGCTAAGGAACACAGGTGGATAAAGAGAGTTAAGATGTAAGGTCAGTCATGGCGGCACGGTGGCACAGTGGTTACCACTGCTGTCTCACAGCGCCAGGGACCCAGGTTCGATTCCCGGCTTGGGTCACTGTCTGTGTGGAGTCTGCACGTTCTCTCCGTGGGTTTCCTCTGGGTGCTTCGGTTTCCTCCCATGGTCTGAAAGACGTGCTGGTTAGGTGCATTGGCCTTGCTAAATTTGCCCTCAGTGTACCCGAACAGGCACCAGAGTGTGGCGATTAGGGGATTTTCACAATAACGTCATTGCAGGGTTAATGTAAGCCTATTTGTGATTAATAAATAAACTTTTTGAAGTTGGTTGGCAGAGCAGGATCAAGGGGCTGAATGGCCTACTCCCACTCTAAGGTTCAAACTGTGAGCTCTGATATAAGATCAGTGTCTTCCTCTGTGCATTGGGTGATGCAAACTGGGTAGAGTGGGAGCAGCTCTGAGAGATTTTCTGACCACTCAGTCGCGGTAGAAGAGATTTCACTCCACCAGAACGTCCTGCATGGCCCCTTCCTCTTAAAGCCTCTTGCCTCTGCCGTTCATCTTCTTCCTTCTTTATTGTGGGGAAGTGCATCACGCATCAGGAAAGCAGATGCAGCTGCTCTGTCCTTCTGCCTTCCAGAGCTTGACAGTTCAAAAGATTTGAGGTGTAGAATGACAGATAGTTCTTTAGTTAAGTATAACTCAGATCTTAGCACAAGCGCTTGTGTAGAAAATCATTATCAAACATACAGATTAGGAACACAAACCCGAGAAATCATTGCTAATTGGCGGCATTGTGGCACAGTGGTTAGCATCGCTGCCTCATGGTGCCAAGATCCAGGTTCAATTCCCAGCTTGATTCTGTCTGTTCAAGGGGGTGGAAATCTGAGATACTCGTTGCCCAAACACTGCTGTGACTGATGGTCAACTGAAAATGTCAAATCTGAGATTGATGGATTTTTTTAGGCGAAGGTATTAAGGGTTAAGGAACACAGGTGGGTACCCTGAACCCTCTGTCTGTGCGGAGTCTGCACATTCTTCCCGTGCCTGCATGGGTTTCCTCTGGGTGCTCCAGTTTCCTCCCACAGTCCGAAAGACGTGCTGGTTAGGTGCATTGGCCATGCTTAACTCTCCCTTGGTGTATCCGAACAGGGGCTGGAGTGTGGCGACTGGGGAATTTTCACAGTAACTTCATTGCAGTGTTAATGTAAGCCTGCCTGTGACACTAATAAATAAATTTAATGCCAATATCAGATGACTTAATGCCATGCTGCGCGTAAATATCTTGAACAATGATCCATATCAAGGGATTATTTGCATAAATTCAGATAACGCTCATGAGTTATTCTTTTATTTGGAGAATGGAGGGCAGAGCTATGTAAATAAGGAACAGAGGGTTTTGGCATCCACACATTGGATGAGTGCATCCAATGATGGTGCCCCTCCACCATGGGCGCACATTGGTAGCAGTGTGCACCATCGACAAGATGCAGGAATTCACCAAGGTTTTTCCAACAGCACCTTCCAAACACTCCACTACCTAGAACAAGGATAGCAGGTACACGGGAAAGTCACCGGCTGCAAATCCCCCACTTGTTGCATGCCATCCTGACTTGGAGCAATACTGCTGTTCCTCCACTGTCGCAGGGTCAAGATCTGGGAAATCCTTTCCTATCAGCAAAATGGGTGATCCTATAACACAAGAACATAGAACATAGAATCCCTGCAGTATGTAAGGAGGCCATTCGGCCCACCGACCACAATCTCACCCAGGCCCTATTCCCATAACCCCACACATTTACCCTGCTAATTCCCCTGACTCTGGGGGTAATTTAGCGTAATCAATAAACCTAACCCGCACATCTTTGTGACTGTGGGAGGAAACCGGAGCACCCGGAGGAAACCCACGCAGACACGGGGAGAATGTGCAAACTCCACACAGACAGTGACCCGAGGCCGGAATTGAACCCGGGTGCCTGCCGCTTTGAGGCAGCAGTGCTAACCAATAACCACAAAGAAGGTGGCTCATCACCACAATCTCAAGGGCATTTAGGTGATAAATTCTGGTCTAGCCAGAAACATCCATATCCCAGGAATAATTATTTTTTCAAATGACAGAACTGGTGAAAACTTAATAAAATTTGCCTGTGGCCATATTTCCGGGCAAAAAACTAGGCACGCATGTCAAGTGCTCCGAATCTTTCCGTGAAATTCTAAGTAACTAAGTTGGAGGAGGTACACTGTGAGGAATTAAATCAGTACGAGGAAAAATTGCAATTAAACTGAGCCTCAATAAAGTTTCCTTCTCAAGTGGCCAATGGTCCTTTCATTTTTTTTTCTTAAGTCAATATAGAAATAAGTAAAAGAAGTTAACCATAATTCTTCATCATCGCTTGCTCTTCACATTAGATACAAAGGCTGCATCTCCATCCTTGAATCACATTCATGTTATCCAAGTCATTTATCTCCATTGCAATTGTCATCTTTCTCTTTTGACTTTAGCAATATACCTCTCGTGATTAATGCATGGTGTCGCCGGTTCTAGCTTGGGATGGTTGCCATGACAGCTTGGAAGGAGCTGCTTAAGTGACAGATGAGTGGCCTTAGCAAAAATGTTCTTCAGGTGATGGTCCTGTCAGTTTCAATTTGAGTGAATGCAGAATATCGGTGGCGATGCTGAATTTCGTGCTCGGGAGAGAATCGGGGCAGTTTAACAAATGTTGGCAGAGGTTGCCGAATGTATTTTAAACAACAATCACTTGACATTTTCTCAAGCTGGCAGGAGTATTGGAAACCTGATGCGGACAGCTCAAAAGACAATTTCACACTGGCCCAGAATCCGCTGGACTGAAGCATCTCACAGTGCACCCCATGAGGTAAACTTTTTCCCTCAACTTCTGGTTCGAAATGTGCTGCAAATTTCTACTGATTGTTGACAGGTCACTGGGCCTCTGGAACCTTAATAAATGATGAGACCAGGAGTCTATCTCCTTAACCATTGAGATTTAAGAAGTAACGATGGTGAAAAAGAGAGAGGTGGAGTTAATTTAGGTGCAGAAAAAGAAATAAAGAGAAGGAAAGAAAGGAGATTAAAAAGAGAAACAGAAAAGAAAAGTCAGAATTTAAAAAAAAATCTCTAAACAAATTCTACTACCTGCAAGAATGAGACTTCAGTTTAAATTGTTCCCATTCTGGGCTGGAGAAGTTGAGAGGTGTTGCAGTATAACTGGCGATAATAAGCAATGAGGCCATTTGAATCTCTACAGTGCTTGAAGGGAGTCATTCATGCCATCGAGTCTGCACCGGCTCTCCGACAGAGCATCTTGCCCAGGCCCATCCCTCCTCCCTCCCCCTGTAACCCCATTCATCTACCAAGGCTAATCCATCTAATTTACACATCTTTGGACACTAAGGGGCAATTTACAATGGCCAATCCATGAGAAGCTGTGCATCTTTGGACTGGGGGTGGAAACCAGAGCACCCGGAGGAAACCCACGCAGACACAGTGAGAATGTGCAAACTCCACACATACAGTGACCCGAGGCCGGAATTGAATTCAGGTCGCTGGCGCTGTGAGGCAGCAGTGCTTTGTGCCTCTATGCCATCCCAGTATGAGGGCTAACTTTTTGCAATAGTTTTAATGGGCAATTCATTCTCAAATGCAACTGCATGAAACTCACATGGAGGCTGATGGAGAGGTGGCTTTTTCACGACGCTAACAGCTTCTCGACTTTTGGCTAAGATTAAATATCAGATGAAGCCCCGAAATGGAGTGCAGTGCCTTATCTTGTCAGTTTGGATCTTGTTTGTTTCCCTTGCAGGGACCATGAATTGGATTCAATTGGAATTTGAATTTGTTTTTTGGAGCAAGCAAGGAATGGATTCGAGTTTGCCCATCCATTCTGAGCACTGGCTTTGTAACTCGAAGTAAAAAATTTAAAAACAACCAGATTGGTATCACTATGTGTCCAGCAACTTGTGACGATTGGCAATTCATGGGGTATCTCTTGGCTCACGTCTAGTTGTTGGGACAATTAGCACAATAATAATGGTGATTGGATTAAACTCACCATTAGTTTGGCAAAATAAATTGATCATTAAGTCTGTAAGTCGAAATCTGATCTTTATTTTATAAAGAAAGAAATGTTTTGTTGATTACAAATTTGTAGTATCCAAGATTATGGCCCAGATATTTCAGTCCCTGCTCCAGAGATTCCCCCAAGGGGGAAGACAGGACCCCTCAAATGTCTCAACACCAAAACTCTGCGGGAATTGCCTGGGAAGTTTCAACTTCCAATGGGAAATTCCTCTGCTCTCTGGAACTCTTCCAGTCTGATGCGCGATTAAATCACTCGGGAGGCTGGATTGTACCCGGGAAATAAAGGCTTTTATTACTAACAAGAATGGAGCATGCTATATACAATACAATCCCAAACTAAAGGGTCACCAGGCAGTGCAGTGACCTTTATACTCCTCCAGGTAGGCGGAGCCAACTGGAGTGTACCACAGAACAATATCAACAGGTAGAACACCCCCAACCCTAACACTAACAGTGACAACAGTGACATATCTACAAGTACCCATAGTGCTGACCATCTATGGTTCAGTACTCATAGTGGTAACCAACTATGGTTCACCACACAGTCTGAATTAGAATCGAAGACTTTGGAGGGTTCTGACACACCAATCTAGATAGTTAGCCTGGAAATGTTAGACAGGAAAAATCATAACTAACTCCTGGGTAAATATACAACTGACCATCTGATTCCCCCATGACACCATCCTTCCCCTTCCTCTGACTCCCCTCTGACTTCCCTGATCTTCCAACCTCTGATCCTCTGAAACCCTGACACTCCAACTTCCCCTGACTTCCCACAGAACCTCCTAGGCCTCTGCCGCCTTGACCCTCTGATCCCCCTGACCCTGAACACCCGCTCAACTCTCCGATTCCCCCAACCCATCGACTCCTCCAACCTTCTGACTTGCCCAACCCTCCAAAATCCTGACCCTCCAACACCCCTCTGGCCTGGCCTGGCCTGGCCTGACATGAAGTCGCCACTACCACCACTCACCACCCTACCTAGCCACCAACCTTTCCACCTGTCACCCTGCCATTCTATCTACCCTGCCGACCTTAACATCTTGCTACCCTACTCACTCTACCCAGGTAGCTCGCTCACACTCATTCACTAAAAGAGTGAAAAGCTATTTAAATGTCCCAAAGCTTTTACGGTGTATTATTATGGCTAGTGCCATTAAAAAGGTGCGTGGATGGCTTTCTCCTGTCAATCCTGCCCCACGAGGAAGGACTCCCAGAACAGGTCATCACTGCATTTCCGAAGAGACCTGGTTCAGAAGCCCAGGTTAGAAATGTGGAACTCTGGCGCTGTGTAAGAAAATGGAAGTGGAATGGTATTGCAATGGTGATTACTGCCCCTTGGATGATTCAGCCCCATATATTGCCAAATATGTTTTCACCTTTTCTGGGAACTAATTTTATGGACTCGCTCATCCCAAAACCGTAAAATCCCGCCTGAGGTCAACAGACATTCCTATTGTCTGCCCCTTGCCCGCTCCGATTCCCGTGGTGGGCAGGGCATTAAGATTCCAGCCATGGAGTCAAATTCAACGAGTACCTTAAATTTACATACTGCGTGCTCCATTTTCCCAGAGTATCCTTTCAGTTTAATGTCTTGACGCTACAACAGCCTTTCAAATGAGTATAACAGTATTTATTTACAGAGAGCTTGTAGCACTCTGACACTCCGATATTGCACCCAGGGAGTGCTTCTTTCTTTGGGGTATCATCTTCTATTATTCAATTAGAATCGAGATTTCCTCTCTCCATTCAGGTGATGTAAAAGATCCCCTAGCACAATTTCAAAGAAGAGTCAGGGGAGTTCTCCTCGATATCCTATTTATCCTTCAACCAACATCACTAAGCTGGTTTATCTGGGCTACATCACTTTGCTGTTCCTGGGACTTTGCAGTGTGAAGCATGTTCCCGCCATTTATAGCATTTCCTACACTTCAAAAAGTATGTTTTTGGCTATAAAACATCCTTGCGCGTGCTGACTTCATTAAAGGCGGTGTACAAAAATCAGGGGCAGAATTCTCCGGCTGCGTTGGTCTAAAAGCCGGAAATTCCCACCCAACCATCAATGGCGTCTAACAGTCTCCACAACTCGCCCACTAAAATTCCAGTGGTGGGCGGGATAGGAGAATTCTGGCCCCGTTCTTTTTACATTTTCTTTTAACCTACTGGATTCCCACAATCTGCCTGGTGTTCATGGTTATCTCTGTGGAATGCTGATTTTTATTTTATCAGCCCCTTTCCTCTTTCATGGGATGTCGCTATCACTGCAAGGCCAGCATTTGGTGCCCATCCTTACTTGCCCTTGATCAGTGGTAGCAAGGTGCTTTCTCAAACAACTGCAGTCTATGAGCAGTGCGGTGGCACAGTGGTTAGCACTGCTACCTCACACCGCCAGGGACCCGGGTTCAATTCTAGCCTCGGGTCACTGTCTGTGTGGAGTTTTCACATTCTCCCTGTGCCTGTGCGGGTTTCCTCCGGGTGCTCCGGTTTCCTTCCACACTCCAAAGATGTGTGGGTTAGGTTGATTGGCCATGCTAAATTGACCGTAGTGTCAGGGGGATGAGCAGGGTAAATATGTGGGGTTATGGGGATAGGGCCTGGATGGGATTGTGGTCGGTACAGACACGATGGGTCGAATGGCCTTCTTCTGCACTGCAGGGATTCTATGATTTTATGTGTCGTACACCCACAGTGCTGGTGAGGGGATGGACTTTTGATCCGGTGATGATGAAAGAACAGCGATACATGTCCAATTCAGGCTGGGGTGTGAATTAACACAAAACTTTATAAATTTATATTCACCATATTGGCCAGAATTCTCCGGCCGTCCATGCTGGCGGGATTATCCAGTCCTGCCAGGGGTGCAAATCCGCCAATGAGTTTCCCACTGGCGTGGGGTGACATCGATGGGAATTCCCATTGACAGCGGTGGGACCAGAGAATCCCACTGCTAACGAACAAGGTGCCACCTCCCGTCAGCGGGAAACATGTGGCTGGGAGGCCAGCGCATCTCTCCCACCATGTCAAAATATAATCATACCAATGGATTTAATGGGATTTTAGGGCCTCGTTCGGGCGAGACTGGAATTTCCCACCCGAGGTCAACAAAGCTTTCCGTTGTCGGAACCTCACCTGCGCCGATCCCGTGAGGTGGCAGAGTTCCGGGCAAAATGTTTAAATTCTGGCCACCCACGCATTAATATGAGAGGAAAGTACATAAAGTGAATACAGTGTCATTATTTGATAAAATCTGTTTTGCAAAGCAGGATTGCTGGCTTTAGCTAACGCAATGGAATTAACACCAAAAAAACATTGAATTCACTTGGACAGCAAGTAAGATGAATGGCAGTGGGATTTCTCCTAATAAGCTTGTCAAGATAAAACATTGATGAGCTGGTCCAAATGGCTATCACTTAATCACTTTCAATTCCTACCCCTGGCAAACCGTGTAGATGAAAATTGCATTGGCTTGTTCATGGCATTGTGTTTGGAATTGTGCTAGAGGTAACAGGAGGAGATATTGGTGATAACTAATTAAGACAGGTCAGTGTCGTTACAAAGGAGGCAAGCTCCAAATGGTAGAATCCACTCATTCCAAGTTTGCAAATTAACCAATTTCAACACACACTTTCAAATTACAACAATCATAGGACACATTTAAAATTATCACCACGAACAGAGAAGAGAGAAGAGCAGTGTCGGAACAAGCATTATTCTAAAGGATTAGCTGTCCCTTAACCTTTCTACACATGACAGTTAATAGATCAGACTTCATCTTGTTTCTGTAGCTAATTATTCCTGGAACAGTCTGCTAGTCTGTCACCAGGGACTTAAAGCTTGAGGGACATAACACCACATCAAGCATAGCCACATACACATATTAAGGGGCAATTTAGCATGCTCAATCCACCTCACCTGCACATTGTTGGATAAGGGGAGGGAACCAGAGCACCCTGACGAAACCCAGGCATGGCATGGGGAGAATGTACCAACTCCACACAGATTGACACCCAAGGCTGGAATTGAACCCGGGTCCGTGGTGCTGTGAGGCAGCAGTGCTAAGCACTGCACCACCCTTACTCTACCTCTTGTTAAAATCTATCAAGACTTATCTCTTCTGTAGTGTCAGTGCCATTCCCAATTGAAAATGACGGTGTGTGCACATGTATAGAATCCTACAGTGCAGAAGGAGGCCATTTAGCCCATCGAGTCTGCACCGACCACAATCCCATCCCAGCCCTATCCCCAAACCCCACTTATTTACCCTAGCTAGTCCCCTTGACACTAAAGGGGAATTTAGCATGGCCAATTCACCCAACCTGCACATCTTTGGACTGTGGGAGGAAACCGGAGTACCCGGAGGAAACCGACACAGACATGGGGAGAATGTGCAAACTCCACACAGACGGTGACCCAAGCCAGGTCCCTGGTGCTGTGAGGCAGTAGTGCTAACCACTGTGCATCTGTGCTGAAGTGTGCGTGTGTGTGTGTGCGTGCATGTATGTGTGCGTGCGTGCATGTATGTGTGCGTGCGTGCATGTATGTGTGCATGCGTGCATGTATGTGCGTGTGTGTGGTGTACAAGCAACGGACCTATATCAAACAAAAGAGGGAGGCTAACTTTAGATCATTTACTACTTATGAATCTGGGGGTTAGGAATGGGGGGGATACAGATGTTGCAGATGAATAATTTGGTTCCTTTTTGGACGTTCTATGTGTGATTCTTTTGGAATATTTAATCTAAAACATTTCACGCATGGTTATATTCAATTTCACTAAATGGTCTCTTTTTATTTAATATTTATACCCAAGGGTTTACGCATCACAGGTTTTTTGAAATGTGCTGCATTTGTAAAAGAACAGATGGTGCTTTAAAATATTAACTTGTCAATGAATTTAAATGTTGTTACTTAAAAAGGCCAGAAACACAATACATTCATGTTCTAATTTTAGATAGCATTTCAGCTTCATTTAGCTACATGAGACGTGTGATCATTTCTCCCCTGCCAGGTAATTTCTTTCCCTAAACTGTATTGTCAGTAATTCAGTGCCAAGTAAATACTAACAATTCAAAGTTAAGAATTGGTTGTCTTATGTCAAGTCTGTTTAATTATGACAGGGATTTTCACCTTGTTCCTCCCCCAAATTTCTGCTCTCTTCACTTGTAAGAGCTTTACTTATACTGAGATATGCTTTGGAGTGATATCCCATGAGCAAGTTTCTTTGGAAGACTTTCCAGATGGTATATTCTTAATGCCTGCACCAAGATTGAGGCTGCTTGACTTTGGAAGACTTGACCTCTGAGATGGAATCTGTGGTCACCAAATGTCATAATAATTGCAGCTAACAGCAGGGAGGTATTCATTTGATTTAAATTGGGATCAGGAACCCTTGTTATTATTTCTCCCTCACTTAATGACTGAGCCCGTTGGTACTATCCATACTATTGCCTCAGCTGGAACTGGTGAACTCACCACCAGCTGAACTAATGGCCTAGCTGGTCTCCATAGACTCAGTGCACTACTCCAGGCAATTTCTGTAAGGCGTAATCTACCAACTCCCCCCAACAGGTTGCTCTACTGTTCGGACGTGAGAGTTACAAGAAACATTTAAGACAATTCTCAAAATTCAAATTGAACACTTATGTCTTTGAACAATAAAATATACACAGTTACAATGCCCCCATTGTAATAGACCCATTACAATGCACCCATTAATCACAACATTATAAAAATATCACACTTATGATGACCGAGTGAATAGTTAACCTTACTGTACTCAACTCTTCAGTAGCTGACCAAGCTACTCAAATTAAGCATCAAATCACTTTTTGCGATGATTTTCATATGTTTTTTTCCCAAGGCGGGCAAAATGTTTCATTGACAACATTATACTGTCCTATCAAAATCCACTTTAAGGGTGGGATTTTATGGCTTTGTAAAATCCTGCCCCAGGTGAATGGACCTTCCCATTGTCTGCCCCTCGCCCGTGGCCGGCTGGGTGGTAAAATCCCGGCCCAAGTGACAATTGCACA
This sequence comes from Mustelus asterias, assembly GCF_964213995.1. Classification (NCBI taxonomy): domain Eukaryota; kingdom Metazoa; phylum Chordata; class Chondrichthyes; order Carcharhiniformes; family Triakidae; genus Mustelus; species Mustelus asterias. The sequence continues at coordinate 12,790,034 of NC_135806.1, forward strand.
ATGAGCCATTTAATTGTTTTATTTTCAAACTGTGCTATTAGAGGCTCCTTGATTATCCATATGCTGAAGCTTCCTTCAGTAATGTTCCATCCCTAGTGGAATTTCCTGCATTTTATGACTGCAGGACAATTAAGCGATCCAAGTCACTTATGTTACTGACTTCTTCTGAACTGTTGTTTGGACAATTAATGGCAGAGTTCATCTGATAAAAGATACAAGCCATAAATATATATGTCCCCTTGTTTCTCTGTAATTCAAAAGAAGCAATTGCCAATCATTGTCAGTTTGTGTCAACTCTCTCACAGCTTTTGAAATACTCAATTTATCTGCGCAGAACTTTTTGGGTCCATGTTTCTTTGTAAGTAAAGTTTTTTCAAAGTTCTAACCTCACATCAAAGCAAAATATAGTTTTGAAGTTTGTTTATTTATTTCAGCTCAAAGCACAAAGCACAAAGAAAATTACATCACAGGAACAGGCCCTTCGGCCCTCCAAGTCTACACTGACCATGCTGCCCATCTGAACTAAAACCCCCTACCCTTCTGGGGACCATATGTCTCTATTCCCATCCCATTCATCAATTTGTCAAGTCGCCCCTTAAAAGTCACTGTTGTATCTGCTCCTTTAATGACTTTTCTGAACATCTCATAACCTGAAGGTGTTTTATTTGTGATTCTTTTCATTTGTCTATGCTCCTTCCCCAACCTCCCTTCCCACACTGCCCTCCTTTCCCACCACACCTCCTCCACCTGCCCCCCCCCCCCCCCCCCCCCCCCCCCCCCCCCACCCCCCCCTCCATTTACAACCGGGTAGAATAGTTTCCACAAATCTCAACCACAAATTTTGATTAAAAGTCAAATTCAGTTGGTCAAAGTTGGCATATTACAACTTCTCACATCTTTGGGCAAGCATTGGAGGTGGGAAATGGGTTAATATCCTGGAATTCCCTTCCTTATGTCATTGTGGGTCAACCCACAGCACGTGGACAGCAGTGATTCAAGAAGGCAGCTCACCACCACCTTCTCAAGGGTAACTATGGATGGGCAATAAAGGCTGGCCAGCCAGCGATGCCCATGTCCCGCGGAAGAATTAGAAAAAAGGAAGAGGAAGGAGAGAAAAGAGGTCCCCATCCCTAACTTTGTAGAAGGTAGGGCTAGTAGGCATGCAATGTTGCAAATTTATCAAGATCTTGGTATTTCTTTGACCTTTTTATTGTAATTGTAATGAGGAACTGTCATTAGTTTTAGCGTTAAGATTATTCTTTTATGATTGCTCTACATCCCCACATATTTCTTTGTGTCTTTATATTAACAGTTTGCTACAAATGACACATTCAAATTATGGTGGCAAACTTATGCCAACCATAAGTTTGGCAGCACGGTGGCACAGTGGTTAGCACTGCTGCCTCACAGCGCCAGGGGCCCGAGTTCGATTCCCGGCTTGGGTCACTGTCTGTGTGGAGCCTGCACGTTCTCCCCGTGTCTGCGTGTGTTTCCTTTGGGTGCTCCAGTTTCCTCCCTCAGTCCAAAGATGTGCAGGTTAGGTGAATTGGCCATACTAAATTGCCCCTCAGTTTTAGGGGGGACAAGCTAGGGCAAATGCATGGAGTTATGGGGATAGGGACTGGGTGGGATTGTGGTCGGTGGAGACTCGATGGGCTGAATGGCCTCCGTCTGCACTGTAGGATTCTATGATTCCATGATTCAAAGCTACGATTTGGTGGCTATTGGAAGCACTGCCCAACACCAAATTAGATGTTTCGTCTGCGATATCTCAGAAACTAATGTTAATGCTTCAGTGAGGAGCAGGCATGACTTAAAAAAAAGCTTGGCTGTTGTGCACTGGTAGAACTATGAAGAATGACATAGAAGCTAGAGGCTGGTTGACCTACTCTTCAGTACAAAGACAGAAAGTGCTGGAAAATCTCATCAGGTCTGACAGCATCTGCGGAGAAAGAACAAAGCTAGCATTTCAAGTCTGGTGTCTCTTTGTTCACCCCTCAAGTCTGCTCTCAGCTTCTCCCTATTCATCGATTTTAACCTCTTCATGGACCTGATGTTTTGGCCCCGCCCACTGCTGGGATAGCCCGCATAATGGATGACATTCCCCTGTCTAAATCAATGGGGATGAAGTAGAAATGGTCGAGACTTCAAGTTTCTATGTGTCCAGATCACCAACAACCTGCCCTTGTCCCACCTCACTGATGCTGTGGATAAGAAAGCCCACCAATGCCTCAGTTTCTCAGGAGGCTAAGGAAATTTGTCATGTTTTCTATGACTCTCATCAATTTTTACAGATGCTCCATAGAAAGCATCCTTTCCGGATGTATCACAGCTTGGTATGGCTCCTGCTCCAACCAAGACTGCAAGAAACTACAAAGGGTTGTGAACGAAGCCCAGTCCATCACTTAAACCAGCCTCCCATCCATTGACTCTCTATACTTCCCGTTGCCTCAGAAAAGCAGCCAGCATAATTAAGGACTCTACGCGCTCCGGACATTCTCTCTTCCACCTTTTTCCAACGGGAAAAAGATACAAAAGTCTGAGGTCATGTACCAACCGATTCAAGAACAGCTTCTTCCCTGCTGCCATCAGACTTTTGAATGGACCTACCTCGCATTAAGTTGATCTTTCTCTACACCCTAGCTATGACTGGAACATTACATCCTGCACTCTCTCCTTTCCTTCTCCCCATGTGCTCTATGAACGGTTTGTCTGTATAGTGCTCAAGAAACAATACTTTTCACTGTATCCCAATACACGTGACAATAATAAATCAAATCAAATCAAATCCCCCCAAACGTCAATGGAATTTTGGCTTGCCCGTGGATCCTCCATGGCAGGTCCCACTGCAGCAGGACCAGAAAGTCCCGCTCCAGACTGTTAAAGACCTCTTAACCTTCACTTCTCTAGAGAAAAGAAAGCCAGCCTGTTTCAATGTTTCCTCTTTGTTTTGTGTGAACTTTTCCCAGGTCAACAAAACAGTCGCTTGCTCAAAAGCATGCGAACCCAAGGGAAATGTAATCATGTTAAAATGATTCTCTATACAGTTTACATAAAACCAAACTGATGTAGAGAATACTGAACAATTCACATCTCTCTGGGAAAACTTTGTTTGCACTCCTGTCTGTTGTTCCTTTCTGTAAATGCTTAATTAAATAAAAAACAACAGTAGAAAATATCATTCACGGTGATAGACCCTGAATGCTGGAATTCCCTCCTGGACCTTTCCCCCTCTCTCTCCTTTTTTTAAATTCATTCGTGGGACATGGGTGTCACTGGCTGGCCAGCATTTATTGCCCATCCCTAGTTGCCCAAGGACAGTTGAGAGTCAACCACATTGCTGTGGCTCTGGAGTCACATGTAGGCCAGACCAGATAAGGACGGCAGATTTCCTTCACTGAAGGACATGAGTGACCCAGATGGGTTTTTCCGACAATCGACAATGGTTTCATGGTCACTAGTAGATTCTTAATTCCAGATTTTTATTTTTATTAATCCCGGGGCCCCAGAACATTCGCTGAATTTCTGGATTAATAGTCTAGCGATAATACCACTCGGCCATCGCCTCCCTCCCTTATTACATTCCGTAAAACCTATCTTAGTCCAAGTATTTGGTCACCTCTCTTAGCACCTCCTATGTGGCTGGGTGTGGAACTTTGTCTGTTAATTGCTCTGGGGAGGCAGCTTGCAACGTTCAAGGTGCTATATAAATACAAGCTGTTGTTGTAATTAAAAAAAACCTCAACACACTTGTCCCAAACCCCATCCCTCTGCTGTTTTAATCTATTTATTTAAACTCAAGGAATTTGGGACAAGAGCATTAAGTGTTCATTCAACAATAAAAGGATGGGAAAGCAGCTTGGATTTACATAGGACCGTCACAACCTCAGACCTGTACAAAGTCCTTTACAGCTCATGATGTATTTTTGAAGTGTAGTCACTTGTAAGGTAAGAAATGAAGCTATGGATTTGCAGACAGGAAGCTCCCAGAAAAAGGAATGGAATAATATTTATATAACCTGTTCCAGCAATGTTGTTGAAGCAATCAGTACGGTCACATCACTGATGTTGACTCCTCTGCTCATCTGCAGAATAGTGCCAGAGGATCTTTTGCATCCAGCTAAGGGGAAAGATGGAGCCTTTGTTGACCATCCTATCTGGCAGTGCAGTAATTCCAACAAAATGGAGAGGAGTGGCTCCACTTACTTTCTGGTCTGCTGGAGGGAATCTTAAAGACTCGAGTTAACTTCTCCATCTATAGTTACTAATCCATTCCTTTAATTCCATCAGCAAGCCAGGGAGACTGAATTTTCTTTTGTTTAAAGTTTATTTATTAGTGTCACAAGGAGGCTTACATTAACACTGCAATGAAGTTACTGTGAAAATCCCCTAGTCGTCACATTCCAGCGCCTGGGTACACTGAGGGAGAATTTAATATGGTCAATGCCCCTAACCAGACTCTGAGAGGAAACCAGAGCACCTGAAGGAAACCCACACAGACACAGGGAGAACGTGCAGACTCCACGCAGACAGTGATCCAAACCGGGATAGAACCCATGTCCCTGGCACTATGAGGCAGCAGTGCTAACCACTATGCCACACTGTCTACAAGTTTCACCTGCAAAATAAATGTGCTTTTCACCTCTGATATTATCAAGGAATGTAAGTCAAAGAGCAACAATTGTAGATGTGTTGCAAATGGTACACACAGATGATGTGTGTAAGATTGCAACATGGGTTGGTATCCAGGGAACATACTTCCATTGACTTCCTTCCCACTCCAAACAACTGTCTGAACAGCAGGGTGTTTGGCCAACAATTACATCTCAGTTCATGCTGCCCAAAACAGAATGCTGTTACTTAGTTCTTCGTTGTGGGATCTTACTGTGCACAAACTGGCTGCTGCCTTTGTGGACAGCACAAAACAGTGGTTACACCTTCAGAACCAATTCAGTGACTTTGGAGTGTCATGGAATGTCCTGAATATGTGAAAGGTACTTTACCAGTTTAAGCTCTTTTGCAGTCAGGGAATGGGGACTGGGGTAACTCCAGAATCATGCACCACATGCGTACAGGATTTGGACTGAGTAATTAAAGGTATGGTGTCAAAATATCTGGGGGGGCACGGTGGCACAGTGGTTAGCACTGCTGCCTCACAGTGCCAGGGACCCGGGTTCGATTCCAGCCTCTCTGTGAGGAGTTTGCATGTTCTCCCCGTGTCTGCGTGGGTTTCCTCCGGGTACTCCAGTTTCCTCCCACGGTCCAAAGATGTGTGGGTTAGGTTGATTGGCCATGGTAAATTGCCCCTGAGTGTCAGGGGGACTAGGAGGGTAAACATGTGGGGTTACGGGGATAGAACCTGGGTGGGGTTGTTGTCGGTGCAGGATTGATGGGCCAAATGGCCTCCTTCTGCAATTGATTCTATACAAGTAATACTTAATGGGCGATGAAGGGGGATACATTGCTAATATTATGGAGAACTGCATGAAGACATAAAGAGGCATGCAGAGTGGGTGAATAAACAGCAAATAGAATTCAATATAGAAAAGTGTGAGGTGGTTCAGTTTGGTAAAAAGAATAAGGGGACCTTTTATTCTTAATAGGAGAAGAAACTAAATAATGCAGAAGAACAAAGAGACCCACCAATGCAGATAAATGGATCACCAAAAATTGCAATGCAAGTTGGTAAGGTCAATTGAATGCCAACAAAGTACCAGCTCAAGGACTAGAATACAAAAACACGGAGTTAGTATTCATTCTATAAAGAGCCTTGTTCAGATCATACTTGGAGATATGGAAGCACAGGAGAAGGTGCAGGAAAAGTTTCAAAGGGTGATACCTGAATTGAGAGGATGTGGTGATTTTTTAAAAATTCATTTGTGGGACATTGATGTCGCTGGCTGGCCAGCATTTGTTGCCCATCCCTAGTTGCCCCTTGATCTGAGTGGCTCGCGAGGCCATTTCAGAGGGCAGGTGAGAGTCAACCACATTGCTGTGGCTCTGGAGTCACATGTAGGCCAGACCTGGTAAGGACGGCAGATTTCCTTCCCTAAAGGACATCAGTGAACCAGATGGGTTTTTCCTGACAATTGACAATGGTTTGATGGTCATCAGTAGATTCTTTTTATTTAATTCAAATTCTACCAGCTGCCATGGGCCAGATTTGAACCCAGGTCCCCCAGAACATTAGCTGAGTTTCTGGATTAATAGTCTTAGCGGTAACACCACTAGGCCATCATCTCCCCTATTATGAAAGGTTGACCAGCTTGGGACCTTTTCTCTGGCAAAGAGAAATTGAATGGGTGACCATTCAATGTCCAGGGACAGCATGGGTGGCACAGTGGTTAGCATTGCTACCACACAGCACCAGGGACTCGGCTTCTAATCTGGCCTTGAGTGACTGTCTGTGTACAGTTTGTATGTTCTCCCCGTATCTGCGTGAGTTTCCTCCGAGTGCTCCAACAGTCCAAAGATGTGCAGGTTAGGTGGACTTGCCTTGGTAAATGCAGGGGGTTACAGGAATGGGGCAGAGGGATGGGTCTGGGTGGGTCGTACTTGCGGAGAGTCGATGCAGACCCGATGGGCCAAATGGCCTCTTTCTGCACTGCATGGGGTTTTCTGGAGCTGATAGAGCTCTTCAGAACACACGAAGGGAGTCAGGAAGCTGGGCATAGGGAAACTGTCTTCACTCCTAAGGTCAGTCCAGAACAAGGGGGATTAAATGTAAATAACAGATCAAATGAAATAATTTAGCAGGAAATCTTTTTTTGTCGCAATGTTACAATATGGAACTCACTGCCACATGAAGCAGGTGGCACTTAACAGCTGGACTGAAAGGCGTGTTTCCATCCTATAGATGTGTAATTCTATGAAAGGCAGAAATGTATTTTCCTTTTCTTCATGACCATGGGATTCACATTAGCCTTTCTTATTATCTACAATCAATTGTTATTGGTTCAAGAAACTGTGGACATTAAGGTTCATTAGCTATTGCTAAGTGGAAAAAAACCTGTAATTTTACCATCAGTTGCTTCCTAGCTTTGCTCTTCTGCTAATGTAGGCCAACCATTGATTGTTATTTGAAGTCATTAAAATTTATTAGAAATGAGCTTCATTACTGAGGCAAATGAGCTTGATTGCTGTGGCTTTCACAGTTTTGGCAGTGAGCTCAGAAAATATCCATTCAAAGCATGTTTATATTCTTAAACTGAGCTCCAGTACGGTGCTTAAATCGAGATGCACCTTCACAGACGTACCAACTTACTTGGTGCCACTATGGAAATCAAGGGGCAAGTGTTGACCATCTAATTGAAGAGCTTGCAGTAGTTTGTGAGGCCACAGAGCTGTGAGCTTTCCCCGAAATGTTCTCCAGAGTTTCCAAGACACTGGGGACAATGGAAACACTGCACAATACAGTTGAAGGCGTAAGGGGATTTTTTTCTCTTTATTGGGATGTGAGCATCACTGACAAAGGCGGCACAGTGGTTAGCACTGCTGCCTCACAGCACCAGGGATCCAGGTTCAATTCCGGCCTTGGGTCACTGTGTGTGCGGGGTCTGCTCGTTCTCTGGGTGCTCCAGTTTCTACCCACAGTTCGAAAGATATGCTGGTTAGGTGCAGTAGCCATGCTAAATTCTTCCTCAATGTACCCGAACAGGTGCCAGAGTGTGGTAACTAGAGGATTTTCACAGTAACTTCATTGCAATGTTTATGGGAGCCTACTTGTGACACTAATTTTAAAAAAGCTTTATTTCTCATCCCCAGTTGCCCAAAATGAACTGCTTGATGGCCATTTAGGAGGGCAGTTGGAGTCAACTAGGCCAGATCAGATAAGGACAGCAGATTTTCTTCCAAAAGGATATTAATGATCTAGATGGATTTTTTTTTGCTAACGACAATGGCACCATCGTGAGATTAACTTATCTTTTTAAATTCCAGATTTATTCAGAATCACAGAATACTACAGTGCAGAAGAGGCCATTCAGCCCATCGAGTCTGCAGCGATGCACGAAATGCCCTGACCTGCCCACATAATCCCATTGAATTCCCTAATTCATTGGATTTTAACTTCTACCGACCATCATGGTGGGATTTCAGTCCATGTCCCCAGAGCATTATCCTAGACCTTTGGATGACTGGTCCAGTGACATTATCACCGTCTCCCCGGTTGAAAGTTTGACAGCAGTTCCACATGCATTCCTTGTTCCGCTTAGTATGAGATTCCTATTTTACTGAAACAGTATTCAGAGAGATTCATGTCTTTGTTGGCACAACATCAGAAATGCTTACTGTAGACAGCTGGTGGAAGTTCCAGGCTGCTATAGATCAATAAATTAAAAAATTTGCAAATGTTGATTATGATGCAAAGAACTGCAGAAAGTGCATCAATAGTTTTAAATGTGTTATTTACACGAAAATAATATGCAATTAAACACTTTGTACACAGTCTCACAGTGGCACTTGATCAGCAGATGGTCATTTCTGCTTTCGTGTTGATACGAGGCTGATTCAGATGAAGATTTGATTTGATTTGATTTATTATTGTCACATGTATTGGTATATAGTGAAAAATATTGTTTCTTGTGCGCTATACAGGCAAAGCATACCGTACATAGAGAAGGAAAGGAGAGAGTGCAGAATATAGTGTTACAATCATAGCTAGGGCGTAGAGAAAGATCAACTAAATACGAAGGTGGTCCATTCAAAAGTCTGACAGCAGCAGGGAAGAAGCTGTTTTTGAGTTGGTTGGTACGTGGCCTCAGACTTTTGTATCTTTTTCCCGAAGGAAGAAGGTGGAAGAGAGTGCACCCTATTTTATCATTTTGATTCTCAGTGCTAGGTGGACTTGAAACTGGGAGTGTTTCAGATCCGACTGTTCTCGGGCGCCCCCATACGCACTCTGCCTCAAAAAATATTAGCGATTCCGAATCGTGCTGCACAAGCCTGTGGGCGGGGCTTAATGCGCCCGAAACACTGCAGCTCCGATCGGCGCTTCCAACTGCATATGCACAGAAAAAGGAATGATAGAATGCGGCTCTCCTGTCACATCGCCCCCGGGCTGGATAATGCCTCCCCCGACCCACACTGACATTCCCGTAACTCTATTCCCATAACTCCATGTATTTATCCTGCTAATTTGCCTGACACTAAGGGGCAATTTAGCATGGCAAATCAGCCTAGCCCGCACACCTTTGAACTTTGGGAGAAAACCGGAGCACCTCGAGGAAACCCACGCAGACGCAGGGAGAACGTGCAAACTCTGCACAGACAGTGACCCAAGCTAGGAATCGAACCAAGGTCCCTGGCGCTGTGAGGCTGCAGCGCTAACCACTGTGCCACCTTGCCACCTATATAAAACATTGAACAGTGCAGCATGGGAACAGGTCCTTCGGCCCACGATGTTGTGCTGAACCTGACTCCAAAGTAAATTTATCCCATCTGCCTGCCCTTGGTCCATATCCCTTGTCCATTCATGTGTTCAGCTAAAAGCTCCTTAAACACCCCTATCGTATCTGCCTGCACCATCACCCCTGGCAGCGTGTTCCAGACACCTACCACTCTCTGTGTAAAATACTTGCCCCTCACATCTCCTTTGAACTTTCCCCTCTCACTTTAAGTGCGTGCCCCCTAATATTAGACATTTCAACCCTGGGAAAACGATTCTGACTGTCAACCCTCTCATAATTTTATAGACTTTTATCAGGTTTTCCATCAGCCTCTGCCGCTCCAGAGAAAACAGCCCTAGTTTGGCCAGCCTCTATTAGGTTTTCATATTTTGAGTAAATTAGATGGGCAAAATCGCCCAGGGTGTTTCACAGCTTCACTAATTAATCTGAGATATAAGATAGCATCAATCTTACAGAGCTGCTTCAAAAACAAAAATCCAAGCAAAATATCTCGGCGTATTTTAGTAAAAGCCTTTTAGAGTCAGTTTGGCGGCCACATGGAAATGAGGGTGAAGTGAGCTGAGACAAAAAAAACAAGGTCACCAGCGGACTCCCAAGGTGAGTTTCTGGAAAGTTGCACAAAGAATTACAGTAATCCTGAACAATATCACTGCGGTCTCTTAAATAGGGTTTAATAAAGCACTGACATTTCGAAGTTGATGCAGTGCAAGTCTATTGAAAAGGCAAAGGTTCAACATTTTCTTGTATAATTGGTAAATACAGTGATAGGAGACTTGCTTTATGCTTGAATCCCCTGCTTCATTAACACTGCGGTTTTAATTAACTGGAATGCAGTTGGGAATCTGATGTCTATTTAAAGATGGAGGTTGTGATTAGATAGTCCTGTCAGCTGCACTGGATCCGGATTGATTTTTTCTTATTAAATCTTTGGATTGCGTTTTAAATATAAGAGGTAAAATGAACCAGCCAGAAGCATATCTTTTGTTGCATTTTTTAATGAACTCGTGTTGAAGCCATTTAACTTGGATGCTGTGATTAAATTGACTCTTTTTTACCTTTACGAAAAATAAATGTGGGATAAAGATATATGGAGTGATACAACACCTTCGGTCATTTCTTATGAGGCCTCTACCATTTTTGCAATTTTGATAACCCGTTTGCAATGAAATATGCGGGTCAGTGAGTGCCTCTATATGACTTTAATTATATTAATGATTTGGATGAAGGAATAAAATGTAACATCTCAAAGTTTGCAGGGAGGGTGGGAGGATGAACTGTGACGAGGATGCAGAAGATCCTCCAGCACGATCTGGACAGGTTTGGTGAGTGGGCAAATCAATGGCAGATGCAGTATAATTTGAATGAGGTTATTCATTTTGGGAGGCAGATTATTACCTGAATGGCTGTAAATTGGGAGAATGGAGTGTGCAGCGGGACCTGGGTGTTCTTGTGCAACAGTCGCTGAAGGTAAGCATGCAGGTGCAGCAGGCGATAAAGAAGGTAAATGGTATGTTGGCCTTCATTGCGAGAGGTTTCGAGTACAGGAGCAGGAATGTGTTGCAATTATACAGGGCCTTGGTGAGGCCACACCTAGAGTATTGTGTGCAGGTTTTGTCTCCTTTTGTGAGGAAGGATGTTCTTGCTCTCGAGGAAATGCAGCAAAGATTTACCAGGCTGATTCCGGGGATGGCGGGACTGATGTATGAGGAGAGATTGACTAGGTTAGGATTGTTTTCATTGGAGTTCAGACGAATGAGGGGGGGATCTCATAGAGGCTTATAAAATTCTAACAGGACTAGTCAGGGTAGATTCAGAGACAATATTCCCAATGGTGGGGGAGTCCAAAACCAGGGGTCACAGTATGAGGATTCGGGGTGGATCATTTCAGATGGAGATGAGGAGACATTTCTTCACCCAAAGAGTGGTGAACGAGTTTCTTCACCCAAAGAGTGGTGACAGTAGGGTCAATTTAGCATGGCCAAACAACCTAACCCGCACATCTTTGGACTGTTGGAGGAAACCGGAGCACCTGGAGAAAACCCACACAGACACGGGGAGAATGTGTCTACACAGACAGTGACCCAAGGGCAGAATCGAACCCAGGTCCCTGGCACTGTGAGGCAGCAGTGCTAACCATTGTGCCACCATACTATCCACTGCTAACCACTGTGCTACCATGACCTTGTAGAAAGGCTCATAAAACCATAGAATCCCTCCAGTGCAGAAGGAGGCCATTTTGCCTATCGAGCCTGCACTGATAACAATCCCACCCAAGACAAAGAACACCCGGGGGAAACCCACACAGACACGGGGAGAATGTGCAAACTCTACACAGACAGTGACCCGAGGGCGGAATTGAACCAGGGTCTCTGGTGCTGCGAGGCAGCAGTGCTAACCACTGTGCTACGACAGGCTTTGGGGAGTCAGGCAAGTCCCTAGCCTCTGACCTGCTCATGTCAGAGTGGCTGGTCCAGTTAAGCTTCTAGTTAATGGTAATCCCAGCATCTTGATGGTGGGGGATTCACTGAATTGAATTTCAAGGGGAGATGGTTTGTTTTTCCCTTATTGAAGATGATCATGACCTGTTACTTTTTTGGTGCGAATGTTACTTATCATTTATCAGCCCAAGCCTGGACATTGTGGGGGCCTTGCTGCGTATAGGCATGGACTGCTTCAGTACCTGAGGAGTTATGATTGGTACTGAACATTGCGCAATCATCAATAAATATCTCCACTTCTGACCTTATGATGGAGGGAAGGTTATTGATGCGCATGTTTAATGAAGCAATTTTAATTTTAAAAAATGATCATCTGACATGTTCTGACTTGATATTATTCAAGCTAATGAGCAAACATAACTGAGAATACTTTGATCAAGAATATGCCATGAATTGTAGTCTACGGATCAGCAGTTGTACTTGATGAAAACCATTGGGAAGTTTTATTTTTAATTTATTTGATTTATGATGAAAGTGAGGAGGTGTGGGATAGAGGGAAAGTTGGCCGATTGGATAGGTAACTGGCTGTCTGATTGAAGACAGAGGGTGGTGGTGGATGGAAAATTTTCGGATTGGAGGCAGGTTGCTAGCGGAGTGCCACAGGGATCAGTGCTTGGTCCTCTGCTCTTTGTGATTTTTGACTTAGAGGAGGGGGCTGAAGGGTGGATCAGTAAATTTGCTGATGACACCAAGATTGGTGGAGTAGTGGATGAGTGGAGGGCTGTTGTAGGCTGCAAAGAGACATAGATAGGATGCAAAGCTGGGCTGAAAAATGGCAAATGGAGTTTAACCCTGATAAATATGAGGTGATTCATTTTGGTAGGACTGATTTAAATGTGGATTACAAGGTCAAAGGTAGGGTTCTGAAGACTGTGGAGGAACAGAGAGATCTTGGGGTCCATATCCACAGATCTCTAAAGGTTGCCACTCAAGTGGATAGAGCTGTGAAGAAGGCCTATAGTGTGTTAGCTTTTATTAACAGGGGGTTGGAGTTTAAGAGCCGTGGGGTTATGCTGCAACTGTACAGGACCTTGGTGAGACCACATTTGGAATATTGTGTGCAGTTCTGGTCACCTCACTATAAGAAGGATGTGGAAGCGCTGGAAAGAGTGCAGAGGAGATTTACCAGGATGCTGCCTGGTTTGGAGGGTAGGTCTTATGAGGAAAGGTTGAGGGAGCTAGGGCTGTTCTCTCTGGAGCGGAGGAGGCTGAGGGGAGACTTAATAGAGGTTTATAAAATGATGAAGGGGATAGATAGAGTGAACGTTCAAAGACTATTTCCTCGGGTGGATGGAGCTATTACAAGGGGGCATAACTGTAGAGTTCGTGGTGGGAGATATAGGAAGGATATCAGAGGTAGGTTCTTTACGCAGAGAGTGGTTGGGGTGTGGAATGGACTGCCTGCAGTGATAGTGGAGTCAGACACTTTAGGAACATTTAAGCGGTTATTGGATAGGCACATAGAGCACACCAGGATGACAGGGAGTGGGATAGCTTGATCTTGGTTTCAGATAAAGCTCGGCACAACATCGTGGGCTGAAGGGCCTGTTCTGTGCTGTACTGTTCTATGTTCTATGTTCTATGTTCTAAACTTGGATTGGTGTTGAATGGAACCACTGGTTTCAAAATAAAAGCAAAATACCACAGATGCTGGAAATCTGACAGAAAATGCTGGAAATGCTCACCCCATTCCAGCAGCCCCCTTACCTACCAGGCCTCAGATGTATCTGCAGGCCACCCTGTGGAGAGGGTTCCACTTGTGGTGGCCAGGCACTTGCAGCCATCTTTGGTTTCAGAGAGGGTCGCAGAGAGGGTGTCTCAAGATGGAGGCAGACTGCAGTCTCTTCAGTACTGCAGGGTCCCATCCTTCAGCATCAAGGGACCCATCCACTGTCCTTAATTGGACAGCCTCTAGTTGACCAAACGTACAAAAATCATTGTAGGGTTACTGCACCCGACAAGGTGTCAGCAATTTCCATCTCGCAAGACAAACCTAAAAACTGTGTCACACCCTGAGCTCAAGTAGAAACTCTAGTCCTATATTTGTAATATCAAAGCATAGTACAGTAAGAAAGATTTTCGTATGTCCTTATACTGTCATTTAGAGAGTGCCATATTAAGGGGGTTGGACTCCCAATGTTACAAGAATGGTTTAAGACCACTGAAACAGGAATAGGCCATTTAACCCCTTGAACCGATTCTGCCACACAGTCAGATCATGGCTGATCTATATCTCAACTCTCATCTGTCCACCTTGGCTCCATTACCCTTAATACTCTTACCTAACTAAAATCTACTGATAAGAAGTCTCACAACACCAGGTTAAAGTCCAACAGGTTTATTTGGAATCACGAGCTTTCGGAGCACTGCTCCTTCATCAGGTGAGTGACTCATCACTCACCTGATGGGAGAAGGAGCAGCGCTCCGAAAGCTCATGATTCCAAATAAACCTGTTGGACTTCAACCTGGTGTTGTGAAACTTCTTACTGTGCCCACCCCAGTCCAACACCGGCATCTACTCATCATGAAATCTATTAAGTTTATTTATTAGTGTCACAATTAGGCTTATATTATCATTGCAATTAAGTTACTGTGAAAATCTCCTAATCTTGACACTCCAGTGCCTGTTCGGGTACACTGAAGGAGAATTTAGCATGGCCAATGCACCAAACCAGCACGTCTTTTGGACTGTGGGAAGAAACTGGAGCGCCCGGAGGAAACCCGCACAGACACGGGGAGAATGTGCAAACTCCACACAGACAGTGACCTAAGCTGGGAATTGAACCCGGATCCCTGGTGCTATGAGGTGGCAATGCTAACCACTGTGTCACCTAGTTTTGAAATGACCAATTGGTGCCCCCAGCCTCAGCAGCTTTTTGGGGCAGAGGGCTCTCGATTTTCACTTCCTCTGTGCAAGGAAGTGCTTCCTGAAACTCTTAAAATCATTTGCTTCAAAAAATTCTACTGAGAGACTTTTGTGTTGTTGAGTGAACTAAGCCAATATTTGCTCAGCTGAGTTTTCTGTTGCCGCACAGAATTTTACAATTGTTTTTTTACTTTAATTTTCTTCATTACCTCTTTCTTTCCCTTCAGGTACCATTCCTAGCTTCCTAGCCTCTATCATTGAAGTCTACCAGCTACTCTCGCTGGTGGGAGAGCTCTCCTGCATTTTAGTGGTCACTTTTTATTTGATCACTCACGGCACCAATGTAATCACTTCAATTTTCAAATGATATCAGGCCAGATTGGATTCCCTTGTGGGAATGGTTCAAATGACAGGTCTTATGTGCACTTCACTGGTTCAGATGAACACAGACAGGACAATTTAGCATGTAAGATGTTTAAAGATTAGCAATGAAGATGGATTTTGAGAACGTTACTCTCTTTTAGATTTCCTGTAGTTTTATTACAGCACGGTGGCACGGTGGTTATTATTGCTGCCTCATAGGGCCAGGGTCTCGGGTTCATTTCGGGCCTCGGGTGACTGTCTGAGTGGAGTTTGCATGTTCTCCCCATATATGTGTGTGATCTTCCGGGTGCTCCGGTTTCCTCCCACGCTCCAAAGGTATGCAGATTAAGTTGATTAGCCATGATAAATTGACATTTTCCGATTGGGCACTGTGCAGCCTTATGGACTGAACACTGAGTTCAACAATTTCAGAGCATGAACTCTCTCCTTCACCCCATTTCCATTTATTTTATCTCATTTTGTTTCTTCTTTTCACCTCATTCATCCATTTTTATCATCCTTCTTTCTCACTTCCATTTTTCCACTTCTCCATTTCCCCTTTCCATCTTACCCACCCCTCCAACCCCCCTTCAGGGCAACTGCCACATTCCTCAGGCAGTCCCTTAAACGTCTGTCCCTCTGTTCTGCCTTTCACACATTCCCATCACTTAATGGACACTTTTAGTACCTTTCTCAGCCTTCTTCATCCTCATTTACATTCCTGTTGTCCAATTCCAGCAACCCCCCCCCCCCCACACTCATAGTATAAATCTCTCCTGATTTTCTTTGCTCTTAGCTCTGATGAAGGGTCATCCAGACTCAAAACATTGGTTCTATTCTCTCTCCACAGATGATGCTGGACCTGCTGAGATTTTCCAGCATTTTCTGTTTTTGGTTCAGATTCCAGCATCTGCAATATTTTGCTTTTATGATAAATTGACCCTTAGGGTGGAACTTTCTCATCTTGTCTGCAACAGGAATTGCAGTGGCACGGTGGCACAGTGGTTAGCACTGCGGCCTCACAGCGCCAGGGACCCGGGTTCAATTCCGGCCTCGAGTCACTGTCTGTATGGAGTCTGCATGTTCTCCCTGTGTCTGCGTGGGTTTCCTCCGGGTGCTCTGGTTTCCTCCCACAGTCCAAATATGTGTTGAATTGACCCTAGTGTCAGGGCATTAGCAGGGTAAATATGTGGAGCTACGTGAATAGGGCCTTGGTGGGATTGTGGCCAGTGCAGACTCGATGGGCTGAATGGCCTCCTTTTGCATTGTAGGGATTCTATGGATTCCATGATATTTTCCATGCAAAGGTCCATTGACCTCGGGCGAGATTTCCTGGCCTTGGGGCAAACACGGCCGGAATATCCCACTCTTAGTGTCAGGAGGATTAACAGAGTAAGTATGTTTGGTTACGGGGATAGGGCGTGGGATTGTTGTTGGTGCAGGCTCGATGGGCTGAATGGCCTCCTTCTGCACTGTGGAGATTCTATGATTCTATGATCTGAAAATCAATCTAGACATTAATGAGCATTATGGACCAAAGGATGATGGGCAGAATTTAATGTGCAGAGCATGGGTCCTGAGGAGACAAGTGGAAGTGGAAGCCCTTTGCATGTTGGGAGTTGGGGCAAAGATAATTAACATTTAAGGGATAGATCAGTCAAGTTTCAATTGAACAGTGCCCCAGGTTCGAAGGGCTGAATGGTCTACTCTTGTCCCTATTTTCCTATATCTTCAGCTTTCTTCCTGTTGAATATCCTTCCACACCAGGAACAGAATAATAGAATTCAGTCCATCTGCAGCAAGCAGATGATGGCAATGACGGTTTTGGGATTTGAACCCATTATTTTCTAGTTGATCAGCTGTGGGAACAGAGCAGCCGATGTTGCAATGTTTAGTCAGCAGTTCGTTTTCTGGATTTTAATTTAAGCTAGATGTTAGAAATCCTTCATCTTTGACATACCTCGCTGAGCTGTCTCTGCTTTGAAATGATGAACATGAATTTGCATGTTGGAAGGGAAATTGCTGTTTAAAGAACATATCATTGGAAAATATAATGAGGATGTTTTTTTCCCTTCATTGTCACTGCCGGAACATTTAACAGACAACATTGGTTAACTTTTACCTCAAACAAATTGTTAGAAATGTTTACCCAAGTGCTTTTGTTTTTCGATCTGACATTTACTGCTCCTACAAGCACAGAGTTATGCTTTAGATAATATAATATATATAATATTATAGAATCCCTACAGTACAGAAGATGTCCATTCAACCCATCGAGCCTGCAACGACAACAATCCCACCCAGGCCCTATCCCCATAATCCCACATACTTACCCTGCTAATCCCCCTGAAACTGAGGGAGATTTTAGCATGGCCTATGCACCTAACCCACACACCTTTTGGACTGTGGGAGGAAACTGGAGCACCCAGAGGAAACTCACGCAGACACAGGGAGAATGTGCAAACTCCACACAGACAATCACCAAAGGCTGGAATTGAACCGGGCCCCTGGTGCTATGAGGCAGCAGTGTTGCCCTTGGTTGGTTGCCTATTACCCCATTGTATGTCAACATAAACAACTTAGAGCTGATTCTTCTCCTGTCATAGATCGATTCTTCCACATGCATGTTTTCAGGCAGGATTCACCAGAAAGTGACCAGAAATAGGATTCATTCCTTAATTCCCCTCCAGTTCCTACCCTAAGCTCAACAAACCCTTAGCATGCTCTGACTGCCACTATGGTTAGCACAACTGCCTCACAGCGTCAGGGACCCTGGTTCGATTCCCGGCTTGGATCACTGTCTGTGTGGAGTTTGCATGTTCTCCCCATGTCTGCGTGGATTTCCTCCGGGAGCTCCGATTTCCTCCCAGGTTCCAAAAGATGTACTGGTTAGGTGCATTGGCCATGCTAAATTCTGCCCCAGTGAATCCAAACAGATGCCAGAGTTTGGCAACTAGGGGATTTGCAGCTATTAGCATTGCAGCTAATATATTATATTTATATCTATTATATTATTACACCATTATTCAAAGAGGGACAGAGACAGAAATAAGGAAATTACAGTCCAGTTAGCTTAACATCTAGCAGAGGGAAAATATTGAAAGCTATTGTTAAAGATTTTATGGCAGGACAGTTAGAAAAATGCAAAGCAATCAGGCGGAGTCAACATGGTTTTGTGAAAGGGAAATCATGTTTAACCAATTAATTGGAGTTCTTTGAAGAAGTCGCTGAAAGTAAGTGCGCAGGTACAGAAGGCAGTAAAGAAGGCAAACGGTACGTTGGCCTTCGTAGTAAGAGATTTCAGTATAGGAAAAGGGATGTTTTACTGCAGTTGTACAGGGCATTGGTGAGGCCACACCTGGAGTATTGTGTGCAGTTTTAATGTCATTATCTGAGGAAGGATGTCCTTGCTATAGAGGAAATGCAGCAAAGGGTTACCAGGCTGATTCCTGGGATGGCAGGTCTGTCATTTGAGGAGAGGCTAAGTTGGTTAGGATTGTATTCATTAGAATTTGGAAGAGTGATAGGGGATCTCATAGAAACTTATAAAATTCCAGCAGAATTAGACAGGGTAGATTCAGAAAGAATTTTCCCGAGGGTGAAGGAGTCCAAAACTAGGGGTCATAGTTTGAGGATAAGGGGTAAACCTTTCAGGACGGAGGTGAAGAGAAACTTCTTCACCCAGAGAGTGGTGAATGTGTGGAATTCATTACCGCAGAAAGTAGTTGAAGCCAAAACATAGTGGGATTTCAAGAAGAAATTAGATATAGCTCTTGGGGCTAATGGGATCAAGGGATCTGTGTGGAAAGTGGGACTATTGTATTGAATTTGATGATCAAAACAAATGACAGAGCAGGCTCAAAGGGCTGAATGGCCTACTCCTGCTTCCATTTTCTATGTTTCTAAGTGTTAATATAAGCCTACTTGTGACAGTACTAAATAAACTTAAAAACTACTTGCCAAACATGAGAATAAGATTCGAATCATAGGATCATGCTACATAGGAGAGGGCTGTATAATCTGTTGTGTTTGTGCTGCCACTTTGTAAGAACTAAACAATAAGTTATTTTGTTTTTAACTATACACCCTGATGCGCGATATAATACACGAGAGGCTGGATGTACTCGGGAAATAAAGGCTTTTATTGCCAACAATAACAGAGCTACCATATACAGTATACGATCCCAGACTAAAGGGTCACCAGGCAGAGCAGTGACCTTTATACCTCTCCCAGGAGGCGGAGCCAACTGGGGTGTACCATAGGACTATATTAACAGGTAGAACAGCCCAACCCTAACCCCAACAGTAACATATCTACAGATTCATAGTACTGGCCAGACCAGGGCTCAGCACTACCTGGTGGGAACCAACAATGGTTCACCACACACCCTATTTGCTGTTGAATGTTACCATTGACTTTGCTTCCACCACCCTTCAGGATGGAAATATCAACAGCAAAATTTTCATTTCCTTCAAGTGTCTTCTGCATTGTGTACACTTCTGTTTTTTCTTTTTTAATGCATTTGTCCATGGCTAGGACTCTGGCTAGGCCAACATTTATTTCTGAATCAAATTGTCTTTGAGAAGATGGTGGTGAGCTACTTTCTTGAACTGCTGCAGTCCATGTGCTGCAGATACGTTGTTAGGAAGGGAGTTCAAGGATTTTGATCCCCTCTTTCCCAGCAGTGAAGGAAAACCAATAGTTCCAAGTCAGGGTGTTGGGTGGCTTGGAGGGGAACTTGCAGGTGGTGGTGTTCTCATGCATCTGCTGCCCTTGTCCTTCTAGGTGGTAGAGGTTGCGGGTTTGGAAGGTGCTGTCAAAGGAGTGTTGCTGCAGTGCACCTTGGCGTGTTGCTGCAGTGCACCTTGCAGCTGGTACACACTGCTGCCATTGTGCATTGGTGGTGGAAGGAGTGATTGTATAAGGTGGGGGATGAGGTGCCAATCAAGAGGGCTGCAATTTCCTGGATGGTGTTGAGCTTCTTGATTGTTGTTGGAGCTGCACTCATCCAGGCAAGTAGAGAGCATTCCATCACACTCCTGCACAGGCTTTTGGGTGTAAGGAGGTGAGGTACCGTCTGCAGGATTCCTAGCTTCTGACCTCCTCTGGTAACCATGCTATTTATATGGCTGGTCCAGTTCAGTTTCTGATCAATGGTAACCCTCAGGCTGTTGATAGCGGGGGGATTCAGTCAAGATACTGTCACTTAATGTCAAGGGGAGACGGTTGATTTCCCTCTTGTTGGAGATAGCCATTGCCTCGCACTTGTGTGGCACAAATGCGACTTGCCACTTACCAGCCCAAGTCTGAATGTTGTCCAGGTCTTGTTGCATATGGCTATGGACTGATGCAATATCTGCAGTGTTGTGAATTGCACTGAACATTGTAGAATCATCGGCAAACATCCACTCCTTTGATTTTACAATGGAAGGAAGGTCATTATGAAATCGCTGAAGATGGTTGGGCCTAGGCCACTATTCTAAATAACTCCTGCAACATGTCATCCTACTTAGTCGCAAAATGGGAGAATTCCGCCCAGCGACTGCACTTCAAGGGCATTTTATTGGTCGTAAAGCATTTTGGGATGTCCAGAGGCTATCAAAAGCTACTATATAAATCCAAGTCATTTTCTTTTCTCATCAATGGACCAAATTAATTAATAAAGTGTGCATTTATATAAATATATAAAAGCCTCCCTTCTGATGAGCCATCCAAACTCTATTTCTTCATTTGTTTTTCAGACCGCAGTTTGTCTGAGATTCTGTGTGACTCAGAACAGATCAAAAAGTTGGTGAAAGAGCGAAAACATCAATAGGAGCTGCCACTGGTTCCTGCATCTTCTGCATCCTTCTGATCTCTCTGTGATGAATATTTAATGCAACAGTTCAGAAACATCTGGAATTTTGTTCTGAGTTGAGCTAATCCTCAATGAATATTAGCCGTCAAAGTCACCAGAAAGCGCTAATGACTAAGTGGGTGGAAGCCAAACGCACATGGGAAGCATATTGGTGGTGGTTCAGCATGATTATATATCAACATTGAAAAGAGAATTGGATAAGTACTTGGTGCAGAGAGACTTACACAGCTCTGAGGAAAGAGCAGGCGGGCATTGGGTAACTCTACCAAAGAACAGGCATTGGCAGGATGGGCTGAAGGATGTTTTTCAGTGTTATGCCATCTTATTATTCTGTAAAGGGTGTAATCTGGAAAGATACTTTTTATTCATAGCATCACAAAAGACCCACAGTGCAGAAGAGGCCATTCAGCCCATTGAGTCTGCACCTACTCTCTGACAGAGAGTTTCCCTGCAACCCCCACACATTTCCCATGGCTGCTCCATCTAACCTACTCATCCTGGGACAGGAAGAGTCAAGTTAGCATGGTCAGTCCACCTAAACTGCACATCTTTGGACTGTGGGTGGAAACCGGAGCACCCGGAGAAAACCCGCATGGACACGGAGAGAATGTGCAGACTCCACACAGGCAGTCACCTGAGGCTGGAATCGAAACAGGGTCCCTGGCTCTGTGAGGCAGCAGTGCTAACTATTGTGCCACTGTGCCGTCCCAATCATTTGTGTATTTATTTTTGAGACAGTGGTTTAAGAATCTGGGTGGTATTATGCAGGTGTGGCAATTGTCATGTTAAAACCAGCTTTACCGAGTAAGCGTCACACAGTCCGAATGACCAATCAACATAGGGAATCAGTCTTAGGGTCAGGGTTGTCCTAGTCAGAAAAAGATGCATAGTGGACTTGCTTGCAGCATACAGCTAATGAAGCGACCTTGTAAATATATTTGTTCATTTAACCAAAGATGTCTTCAGGAGTTGCATATCGTGGCAGGGATTAATGATCATGGCACTGCCTCTAGTCCTACACTTGTGGGTATCGCATATTGGATGAAGATTGAGCGTAAAAAATATTTACTCACCAGAATGCCTCTCTTCGGGTGAATAGGCCCATTTGACTCCTCCTCGAAGGACTGGAATCAATATATCGAGTTTTATCTATGAAATAGGGAGGAGGCAAAGTGCAAAGCAATTCTCCTCAGCATCTACGGAAGTCAGATCTATAATCTTTTCCATCATTTCACAGCCCCAAATGCATCTGACTCCACATCATTCAGTGAGTTTGTGGAATTACAGAAGGGTCATTTTCAACCCAAACTATCAGTCATACTCCTGAGATTTAAATTTAATTCAGGGGTGAGAACCCCAGGTCACTTTTACTGCAAAACTAAAGCAATTATCAGAGCACTATGATTTTGGAGCCTAAACAACATGTTGCGAGATCGGTTAGTTTGTGGCATGAGCAACAATGCCATACAGCGCCAATTTCTCGCCTAAGTCAACATAAATTTCAAGTGAGCAATGGAGATATTGCTGGCCATGGAAGGCACTGAAAAAGATTCACAGGAGCTGCAGAATGCTCATAATGGTGCCTTATACCAATTTGGGAGGGAAACTGTAACAAGCCATGGTGACAAAACCACCAAAGCATCCATGAATTGGGAAACAATTCCAGTTACTCACAGAACAAAAAGATATAGCAGAGGCAATTAGACAATGCTTCTTAAGGAAGAATGTTACTGGAGTGGGAGTAACCACGTTCCTGAATCATGTCAGTTTAAGAAGACTGAGTGTTATTATTGTCAGAAAAGAGAACATCTAATGACAGAATGGAGACTTAAGTCAAATATACCCTGAATGTGTCCTTATAATTGGATTGACATAGGCTGAGCATCTAGTAAATGTAGAGGAGGTCTTAAAGAGCTTTCAGTAGGCTGGGATCCATCTGAAGAAAGAGAAGTGCACCTTTCAAGCCACTGAGGTGACCTACCTGGGGTACCATGTAGATGCACAAGGAGGTGCCTTGACATAACCAAGGTCAAATCAATTTTTAGGGATGATAAATTACTGTGGATTGTTTATACCCAAATTATCCACTGTGCTGTCCCCCTAACATAATCTGCTAAAGACACACCATTGTTGGCTTTGGGAGGCTCCCCAGGAGAAGGCCTTCAATAGTATGAAACAATTGTTTCATTTCTCAAACGTGTTAGTACACTTTGACTCATCAATAGAACGGATCTGCAATGCATCTCCATGTCGTGTTGCCCCCATAAGATGGACAAAGACTCTGAAAGGCTGTTAAGGAATTTGTCAAGAACCTCTCAGTGGCCGAAAGAGGGTATTAAAAATCGAGATGGTGTGATATCAGTGTACCTTGAAGAGGTTTTTTTGTAAATCATGGTCACAGCGTTAAAGTAAAGTTTATTTATTAGTCACAAGTAATGCTTACATTAACACTGCATGAAGTTACTGTGAAATTCCCCTAGTCACCACAGTCCAGTGCCTGTTCAGGTCAATGCACCTAACCAGCACATCTTTCAGAATGTGGGAGGAAACCGGAGCACCCAGAGGAAACCCACGCAGACACAGGGAGGATGTGCAAACTCCACACAGACAGTGACCCAAGCCTGGAATCGAACCTGGGTCCCTGGCACTGTGAAGCAGCAGTGCTATCCACTGTGCTACCGTGCTGCCCTCAGGTGATGTCATTGTGGGAGGAGAGAAAAACTGTGGGCAAGTTAGGTGACAAGAGGTCAGTTTTCAGTTTTGGTTTGGCTGCAGTGTTAGAGGCAGTCTTAGAAGCAAGCTGGAAAAGAAGTCTCCTTCTCTCTCTGTTTTGCTTTGAAAATTTTACCAATTAGCTGAGAGCACAGCTTATTGCCATCCTGCAGTAAAGAATGTGTTTTGGTGTTTTTGGGGAGCTGATACCACGACAAACTGCTCTGAGTTTTCAAGATCATTTGAAATCAGCATTCAATCCAGGGAACTGGATTCCAGTATCATGTGAGCTTTAGCCTGTGCAGTGATGAATCTGTTTAAAGGGTTTTGTTTATGGGATATTGGTTTTGAGTGGAACATCTGACTATATTCATTAAGGGTTATACACTATAGTGGTTGTTTTGTTTCTTGTTTGTAATCGATAAAAATTCTTGCTAATTGTTTACTATACATGTTAACTATATTCTTAAACAAACTTTGTTTGATAAAAGCTCCCTAGTGGGTCACTTGAATTGTACTTGAAGTGAAACATCTCATACTTATCCCAGGCAAATTCAAGATGCAAAACGTATGGTTCGGGCGGTCACCATAAAGCACTTTGAAGTTTCTACCTGAACCATAACAAAGGAAAGACAGTCAGTAGTCTTGGGCATCAAGAAATGCCACCAGCACTCGCATGGTAGAGACTTTACTATTGTTTCAGGTCACATGATCCTTACTCAGTCAAGCTCATCTTAAAATGACAATCACCACAGCAGGGTTGGTCACATTGCTGCTGAATAGAATTAAAATAAAGATTTGCTGTTCTTTTTATAGGGTTAAACATCCACAGGCCTCAGATGAATAATATGTTGAAGGTAACTGTGTTGGAGGTTTGAACTGTCTCTGTGAGCAGCTTGACTTGTCAAGACTTGATGGAACAATTGGAGTGCTGAAACCAATGTGAGATAGAGTCATCATTCTACCGCCTGGCCTGCTAAGATAATGTATACCATCTATTATGTTGCTATCGTCATGTTAGAAGTAGTAAAAATAAGCGAAGACTGTATCACAAGCAGGATATGATTCTTTTCATATCAGTATAAGCAGCTTTTTACCAATCAGCTGCTTGCTTTGTTTATTTGTCGCACTGATAATGGATTGATACATTCAATATCCTTCATTCTGAATATCTAAACATTGTTGGGGGCTGGGGGAGCAGCTTTGTCGACTACATTTGCCAGATGTTATTGGATAGGTCACTTGTTGTACACCTTTGCTCAGTTATGCTTTTTACTGATGTCCTTTCAAATCAAAATTTGAACTATTTTTAAAGTAGGCTGCGGCATGTATTCCCAAACCCTCAGTTTGTGAGACCCAGTGCAGAAGGAGGCCATTTGGCCCGTTGAGTCTGCACCGACCACGCTCCCACCCAGGCCCTATTCCCATAACCCCACATATTTACTCCGCTAACCCCCTGACACTTGGATCAATTTAGCATGGCCAATCAACCTAACCTACACATCTTTGGACTGTGAGAGGAAACCGGAGCACCCGGAGAAAACCCATGCAGACATGGGGAGAATGTGCAAGCTCCACAGAGACAGTGACCCAAGGCTGGAATTGAACCCGGGTCCCTGGTGCTGTGAGGCAGCCATGCTAACCACTGTGCCACCGTGCCACCTATCTGCCTCAGGGCAATAGATGAGTATTGCTACCTGTGGGTCATTCATAACCATCGCAACTACATTGGTCATGATCCCCGAAATCCATTGATCCCACAGCAGTGTTTGAGCACCGGGGAGAAAGGAAAGGTGCTGAAGATGGTAAGTTTAAATTATTATCTATATTCGCGGCAGATATTCTGTTTTGTTCCTCAATGCTGGCACACCAGGTTCCATGTTTGAACAGGAGTTTTATTTCAAATGTTTGTAAAATGTCTGCAGACTTATTGTTTGCTTTAACCACACCAACAGGCTTGACTAATAGCATACAGCACAGACAGCATTCAACAGACACACACAATCAATCACTGAACAACTGAACATGACAGCCATCACCCCAGAAGCATCCCTCACTGAAAGTAAGCTGAAGGCAGGGACATGCCGACAGATTGAATTAATAGCGAGATAATACCTGATCATACCTGGTACATAGGAAGATGGTTGTGGTTGTGGAGGGTCAGTCATCTCAGCTCCAAGACATCTCTGCAGGAGTCCCTCAGGATAGTAGTGTCCTAGGCCCAACACTCTTCAGCTGCTTCATCAATGACCTTCCCTCCATCATAAGGTCAAAGTGGGGATGTTCGCCGATGATTGCACAATGTTCAGCACCATTCGCAACTCCTCAGATACTGAAGAGTTCATATTCAAATTCAGTAAGATCTGGACAATATCCAGGCTTGGGCTGACAAGTGGCAAATAACATTCATGCCACACAAATGCCAGGCAATGACCATTGCCAATAAGAGAGACTCTAACCTCCGCCCCTTGATATTCAAAGGTGTAACCATCACTGAATCCCCCACTGTCAACAACCTTGGGGTTACCATAGACCAGAAACTCAACTGGACTCACCATATAAACACAGTGGCCACAAGAGCAGGTCAGAGGCTCGGAATACTGTGACGAGTAACTCACCTCCTGACTCCCCAAAGCCTATCCACCATCTACAAGGCACAAGTCAGGAGTGTGATGGAATACTCCCCACTTGCCTGGATGGGTGCAGCTCCAATAACACTCAAGAAGGCTGACACCATTCAGGACAAAGCAGCCCCGCGTGACTGGCACCACATCTACAAACATTCAATCCCTCCACCACCGATGCTCAGTAGCAGCAGTGTGTACTATCCACAAGATACACGGCAGCAATTCACCAAAAATCCTTAGACAGCACCTTCCAAGTCCACGACTTTCCATCTAGAAGGACAAGGGCAGCAGATACATGGGAACACCACTACCTGCAAGTTTCCTTCCAAGACACTCACCATCCTGACTTGGAAATATATTGCCTTTCCTTCACAGTTACCGGGTCAAAATCCTGGAATTCCCTCCCTGATGGCATTGTGGGTCAACCCACAGCACATGGACTGCAGCGATTCAAGAAGGCAGTTCACCACCACCTTCTCAAGGGCAACTAGGGATGGGCAATAAATGCTGACAAGCCAGTGATGTCCATGTCCCATGAATGAATTTTTAAAAAGTTAATCCACCCACCTCGATATCATAGATTTAAAACAGTACTTCTTGTTTTCATGTCAGGAGCACCATCTGCATCGATTTCTTTATGGACCATTCATAAGAACATAAGAACATAAGAACTAGGAGCAGGAGTAGGCCATCTGGCCCCTCAAGCCTGCTCTGCCATTCAATAAGATCTTTTCGTGGACTCAGCTCCGATTACCCGCCCGCTCACCATAACCCTTAATTCCTCGGGCATTTGTGTGTATGACCTGTCCTAAGTACATGTTAAACCCAACAAGAGGCACAAGCATTTTCTTCTGCTACCTGATGAAGGAGCAGCACTCTGAAAGCTCGTGATTCCAAATAAACCTGTTGGACTTTAACCTGGTGTTGTGAGACTTCTTACTGTGCCCCACCCCAGTCCAACGCCGGCATCTCCACATCATTTTCTTCTGAGCACTGCATTTAATGATTAGTTGTATTTTTAAAGGTTCTTGTTGCTGAATGTTAAAATTGTATTAAAGTTTAGTCAGTTCACTGCACCGAATGGTAAACTCATAGCAGAAGAGCTTAACGAACAGTCTGAAGGTTTAAGATTAAAATGTTCAAGGCAATAATCACATACGCTGCCTCAGTGCTTCTAAATAAACTTTAACATATCATCTAATAACAATAAATGTAATGTTTCGTGATCGCATTCATCATCAGAAATGTTTTTGTCAATTACTGAATGTAGTTTCGGAATTTAGTGCATGTGCAGATTACCCTGGTTCGTGATCAGCTCCCGTGCCAGGACTCCAAATTGATATCTCGATGGAGCATTGCGTGAGTGCTGCCTTGTCATGGATGTTGGGTGTGATCTTACTTGCCGTTCCCACCACGCTCCCACTGCAGCAAAATCGGAGAATTTGGCGCCCAGCCAAATCTCCATGCACTGCAGCAGGATGGGAAAATCCCGCTGGCATGAATGGCCGTAACATTCCAGCTGCTATCTTTTGGATGCCATATTTAACTATCTCCTTGTTCAGGTGAAGCAGACATCCCTCACAAATCATTCCAAGAAGACCAAGGAAGTCCTCCTTATGAAATGAATGGGCGGCACAGTGGCACAGTGGTTAGCACTGCTGCCTCACAGCGCCAGGAACCCAGGTTCATTTCTCGGCTTGGGTCACAGCCTGTGTGGAGTTTGCACATTCTCCCCGTGTCTGCATGGATTTGCTCTGGGTGCTCCGGTTTCCTCCCACAGTCTAAAAGACATGCTGGTTAGGTGCATTGACCCGAACAAGCACCGGAGTGTGGCGACTAGGGGAATTTCACAGTAACTTCATTGCAGTGTTAATACTTGTGACTAATAAATAAACTTTAAGAATGCAACCTGTAGAAGGGTCATTTAGATCCGAAACATTAACTCTGGGCGGGATTCTCCAGCCCTAGCAGACTGCCTGCGGGAATCCTGTTGTCCCACAGACCGGGGTGTCAGCCAGAAATTGGCCATCTAGGCAAATGGAATTCACCCGAACCACCCCGCCACCCCCAACTGGGTTCTCGCCCATAGTGGGTGGCAATCCGATAATTATGCAAACATGCTAATTGGCACTGCCAAGGTGCATGGCCCAGAGGAGGCCCTGAATGGGGAGTCCGAAGGGGAAAGAGGGGGGTGCTGATTGGGGATTTGAGGGATAAAGGGGGTTGAGTGGATGGATCTGAGTGAAAAGTGTAGATGAATGGGGGGTCAGATGGGAGATGGGGAGCTGAATGGGAGCCTGAGGGGGAAAGGGTAGCTGAGTGGGAGGGTGGTGTTGGGTTGGGTCACCCTCATGCCTGTGTGGTGTGGGGGCGGGGGGGTGGTTACCCATTATTTGTGTGTTGGATGGAGGATGTCCCTCTTTGGTGAGGAGTTGGTGGTGCTCCCCTTGTCATTTGGCGGGGGAGGAGGAGACGTCACCATTTCATTTTCTGGGGCCTGTCTGACCATGGAGATCGAGGCATCCTTTAAAAATGGCACCCTGATCTCTGAACAGCGGGGCTGGCTGGCGGGTTCCTCAAGATGAGCTCATTTGTATCTTTTAGGTGGGTGAATCCCACCTGACCGACGTTGCCAACGCAAACGGGAAACATTCCTGTTTACCTGCCAGTGTGGGCACATAGCCTCAAAACGGGGGAATGCCACCCTCTGTTTCCCTTCACAGAAGCTGCCAGCCCTGCTGAGATTATTCGGCATTGTCTGTTTTTATTTCAGATTTCCAGCATCTGCAGTATTTTGCTTTTAGAAGTCCTCTAATCGTCAGCCAACGCCGGTAAAAACAAATGAAGTGCAGACAACGCCAACTCTTGCAAACTGATTGTGGCAGAAGTCATTTCCCAGTTAAATCCAGCCTCCCTCGTGACCTTGTGAGAAGGTGGAAACTTGAGATTTTTAGCAGTCCCTTTCTGCTTGCATATCTGATTGGTTATGTTCAAGCGTGAACCTAGATTCTGAAGTGAACTGAATTGATTTGATTTATTATTGTCATGCCCCACATTGGGTGCCATTGTTTGGGGTGGCACAGTGGTTAGCACTGCTGCCTCACAGCGCAGTTCAAATCCGGTCTCGGGTCACTGTTTGTGCAGAGTCTGCACATTCTCCCCGTGTCTGCGTGGGTTTCCTCTGGGTGCTTTGGGTTTCCTCCCACAGTCCAAAGATGTGCGGGTTAGGTTGATTGCTAAATTGACCCTAGTGTCAGGGGGATTAGCAGGATAAATATGTGGGGTTACGGGAATAGGGCCTGGGTGGGATTGTGGTCAGTGCAGACTCGATGGACTGAATGGCCTCCTTCTGCACTGGAGGGATTCTATGATGATTCTATGATATTGGGATACAGCGAAAAGTATTGTTTCTTGACAGTTATACAGACAAAACATACAGTTCAGAGAGTACATGGGGAGAAGGAAAGGATAGGGTGCAGAATATCGTGTTGTAGAATAAGTGCCAACAGCAAAGGAAATTGGGCTGCTTTTTAAAATATAATTTTAAAATAAAATGCTGTAAAATATTCTTTGATATAGTTTGGAACAGTAACTCAGTACAGCTTGATTAATACAGATGAAAGTGGGCTATCACTAAAACCATGCATGGGAGAAATGTATTTGGCACCACGCAGACTACTTTCTTCCCCAGAGGCAGACCGCAATGCGGGCATCCTTCCATGATATCACTGCCAGCCCCCATGGAAGTGAGGCAAGGTGGTGTAGCTCGGTGCTATGCAAATGAATTTCTCCCTCTTCATTTTTAATCAGATTGTCTAATCCACCATCTGTGTGTAACCTGATTTTAAATGACTGAAAAATCACTTCAAAAAAACCATACAGCACCGTGCGTTAGTTAAATTAGGACGCAGCACTCAGTTTCTTAAGAAAAAAAGCATTCCGGATCTTTTAAAATCATGCCTAATGGTGTCCTTATGCCCAGAAAATCTAGAGTGATCTTTTAAAAAATCTGCAAATGGACTCAATTTGCGGTAACACTGGAGGGTGATTAATTCATCCTAGGATATGGCCAGTTTTGTTTGAGGGATTTGATTCCAGCGCCATTGTTTTTAATGAGTGCAAAATATTATGGAAGCTTGAGTTGCACATTTCCATGTGATATCCTGCTATCTCTTTTGAGCAAACTGCACCAAAAACACACACTCACACAATACTGCAGGCGAAATGAAACTCTATCCCGCTGCATAACCTCAACAGTTTGAATGTACATCACTTCTCTACATTTAATCATTGTTGTCTGTTTTGCCCTGACACCAACTACCAATTATATCATTAGATACAATTGCCAGCTTTTTGTGTAAAGCCTCACATTAAACACCTTCCTTGTCGAGATTTGTTTTACTCCTCTCGCTCCTAACTTAACTCTTCAATACAGAGAGTCAACTACTTCCTCAAGATATCACATTTCTCCCAACTTTAAGTCTGACCAATGCTCAAGTCAAGTAATCATTGAAAGAAATGGTTTAAAATGAAATGAGGGAACTTTGTAACTAACAATCTGTAATTGTCAATTAAAATTATTGTGTTGCAACATAAAGATACAGTAAACTATTCATGAATGTGCTGCACCAGTCGCTAAATAAGTTAAAGTTTATTTATTAGTGTCACAAGTAGGCTTACATTGACACTGCAATGAAGTTACTGTGAAAATCCCCTCGCTGCCACACTCCGGCGCCTGTTCGGGTACACCGAGGGAGAATTTAGCAAGACAAATGCATCTAACCAGCACTTCTTTCGGACTGGGCAAGGAAACCGGAGCACCCGGAGGAAATCCATGCAGACATCGGGAGAATGTGCAGATTCCACACAGACGGTGACCCGAGCCGGGAATCGAACCCAGGTTCCTGGTGCTGTGAGGCAGCAGTGCTAATCACTGTGCCACCGTGCCGCCCCGTGAGAGTATATTGTGGAACTGAGCATTCAAATTCTGGAAATCACTTTATTGTATATTTTTCAAAGAGCAATTTAAGAAAATGTCTGTCGAAGGGTTATCCAGACTCGAAATGCTGGGTCTATTCTCTCTCCATGGATGCTGTCAGACCTGCTGAGATTTTCCAGCATTTTCTGTTTTTGTTTCAGATTCCAGCATGCACAATATTTTGCTTTTGTCTTAAGAAAATGTCCACCTGATTTGAATATTGCAGCTCTGATTTTTGGCCTTTGACCTTCACTATGCGGCAG
This sequence comes from Mustelus asterias, assembly GCF_964213995.1. NCBI lineage: Eukaryota > Metazoa > Chordata > Chondrichthyes > Carcharhiniformes > Triakidae > Mustelus > Mustelus asterias. Next base: position 12,821,606 of record NC_135806.1, read on the forward strand.
GTGGGATGGTTTATTCTTGTGAGAAAATGGGAGGGATTAAAAAGTTTGCAGATTGATGGACACTGTGGGGAGGACAGGGGCTTTGCTTGGCTCTGAGGCCAAAATATAAGTTTATCTGTTGCGGAGAATCAAGGAAAACAGACAAGGGTCCTGAAATGAAAACAGAGGATGCTGGAAAAACTCAGCAGATCTGGCAGCATCCGGAAGGAGAGAAAGCAGAGTTAATGCTTTTGAGGTCTCTTGATGATTAGTCAGGCAAGGAGTCTATTTATTTATTAATGTCACAAGTAGACTTACATTAACACCACAATGAAGTCACTGTGAAAATCCCCTAGTCGCCACACTCCGGTGTCTGTTCAGGTACACTGAGGGAGAATTTAGCATGGCCAACACATTTATCCGGCACATCGTTTGGACTGTGGGAAGAAACCGGAGCACCTGGAGGAAACCCACACTAGGCACGGGGAGAAGATGCAGGGTGGGATTTTACGGCCTTGCTCAGGCAAGACTGGAAATTCCCACCCGAGGTCAACGGAGATTTCCGTTGTCGGCCACTCTCCTGTTCCGAATCCGCAGTGGGCAAGGTGGTAGAATTCCAGCAGCAGGCTCCACACAGACAGTGACTCAAGCCAGGAATCGAACCCGGGTTCCTGGCGCTGTGAGGCAGCAGTGCTAACCACTGTGCCACCGTACTGCAAGGTTGGTCTAGTCTAGTTTGTCTCCCAAGGTGAAGATGACCATGTTAATCATCAGGCATCTCTATTAGGTTTCACTGGGTACATATCCATTGGATAAGGAAGGAGCCTTTTCATTAACACCTCCAAAAAAAAGGCAGCATGATTATTTAACAGCTCGACTCTTTCCCCAGAGGGGCTCCAGCTGCTGCTTGCTGCCTCTCCGTATGTTGATTATAAGAGTGTGAGCAGATTTTTCTCAGTGTGTGATGTTCTGGTGCTCTTTTTCACTCACTCAAATAAGCATTTGAAGAAAGGCTGTGTGTAAAAAGGAGTGAATCATAGAATCATAGAATCTACGACACAGATCCAGGCCCTTCGGCCCAAACTGGTCCATGCTGACCAAAAAGCCCATCTAAGCTAACCCTATTTGCCTGCATTTGGCCCATATCTCTCTAAACCTTTCCTATCCATGAATGTGTCCAAATGTCTTTTAAATGTTGTTGATGTCCCTGCCTCAATCACTTCCTCTAGCAGTTCATTCGACATACGTACCACCCTCTGTGTAAAAACGTTGCTCCTCAGGTTCCCATTAATTCTTTCCCCTCTTAATTTAAACCTATGCCCTCTAGTTCTCGATTCCCCAACCCTGGGAAAAAGACTGAGTGCATTCATCCTATTCATGCGTCTCATGATCTTATATGAGAGGCATAGATAGGGTTGACAGTCAGAATCTTTTTCCCCTCAGTCTCCTACACGCCAAAGAAAACAGTTCCTAGCCTGTCCAATCTCTCCCTATAACTCGGTCCCTTGAGTCCTGACAACATCCTTGTAAACCTCTTCCACAAGTGATTTCATGTTCTCCCTTTTAGGTGACTACACACCCATCCCCCTCCAATGAAATACATACATTTTATTGAGAGCCCAGCCTATTTATAGAACAGGATGCGTCAGAAGCCGGTGAGAAAAAGAGGACTTTATTAGTGGGACACTGAAGTCACAAAATTAGGATGTGTAGCGACCAGATTTTGGGTGCTACAGATGGTTGTAGATGTCAAAGAATGCCTCCTCACAGAATGCTTAGGTTTCTTTTGTGAGTCTCACTGAAGACACTGTTTGGGTAAGAATGCACAAAGTGAGCATCCACCTGAGGTTTGAAGAGTAGGCAGACCAAGACATCAGTCAGCTGATTTATTACCAACACGACCATTTTGGACCTCAAAACTCCAGCAAATGCTCTCTCTCAGTCACGCATGGCTAAACACGTATTCAGCAGAAGGAAGAACCCTCCACTGGCACCAATGAAAGGAATCATCAACTTTTTTCTCCTCGAAAGTGGCCACACAAGTAGATAGGGTGGTAAAGAAGGCGTATGGCATGCTTGCCTTTACTGGTCATGGGCATTGAGTGCACGAGTCAGGATGTCATGTTGCAGCTTTATAAAAATTTGGCTAGGCCACACTTCCAGTATTGCATTCAACTACATTACAGGAAGGACGTGGAGGCTTTGGAGAGGGTGTAGAAGAGGTTTACCAGGATGCTGCCTGGATTGGAGGGTATGAGCTATAAAAAGAGGCTGGACAAACTAGGGTTGTTTTTTTCACTGGAGCGACAGAGGCTGAGGGCAGACCTGATAGAAGTCTATAAAATTATGAGAGATATAGACAGGGTTGACAGCCAGAATCCCAGAGTTGAAATGTCTAATACTAAGGGGGCATGCGCTGAAGGTGAGAGGGGGAAAGTTCAAAGGAGATGTGAGGGGCAAGCTTTTTACACAGAGTGCGGTGGGTGTCTGGAACGCACTACCAGGGATGGTGGTGGAGGAACATACAACAGGGGCATTTAAGGGGCTTTTAGATAAACACATGAATATGCAAGGAATAGGGGTATATGGACCAAGGGCAGGCAGAAGGGATTAGTTGGTGTCATGTTCGGCACAACATCGTTGGCTGAAGGCTCTGTTCCTGTGCTGTACTGTTCTATGTTCTTTCAGACTAGTTGTTGTTTGCTGCAATTATAAGAGTATTTGGTGATGTCTAGAGTTCTTTAAGTCAGTGCAGTCCACAGAGAGCAGTGTGGCACATACCAAATAACTTTTTCCTGACTTCAGGAATTCTACCCAAACCACTGCCAGGTAGAGTTGCAGTAGGAAGTACTTCCATTGGACTACAGGGATCAGGGCTGGGACCTTTGCTATTTGTAATATATATAAATGATTTGGAGGAAAATATAATTGGTTTGATTAGTAAGTTTGCGGACGGCACAAAGGTTGGTTGATTTGCGGATAGCGATGAGGACCGTCATAGGATACAGCAGGATATAGATTGGTTGGAGACTGGGCGGAGAGATGGCAGATGGAGTTTAATCCAGACAAATGTGAGGTAATGCATTTTGGAAGGTCTAATACAGATAGGAAATGTACATAAATGGCAGAACCCTTAAGAGTATTAATAGGGAGAGGGATCTGGGTGTACAGGTACACAGGTCACTGAAAGTGGCAACGCAGGTGGAGAAGGTAGTCAAGAAGGCATATGGCATGCTTGCCTTCATCGGCCGGGACATTGAGTTTAAAAATTGGCAAGCCAAGTTGTGGCTTAGTTAGGCCGCACTTGGAATATAGTTTTCAATTCTTGTTGCCACACTACCAGAAGGGTGTGGAAGCTTTGGAGAGGGTACAGAAAAGATTTACCAGGATGTTGCCTGTTATGGAGAGCATTAGCTATGAGGAGAGATTGGAAAAACTTGGTTTGTTCTCACTGGAACGAAGGAGGTTGGGGGGCGGCCTGATAGATATCTACAAGATTATGAGGGGCATGGACAGAGTGGTCAGAAGCTTTTTCCCAGGGTGGAAGAGTCATTTACTAGGGGGCATAGGTTTAAGGTGCGAGGGGCAAGGTTTAAAGGAGATGTACGAGGCAAGTTTTTTACACAGAGGGTGGTGGGTGCCTGGAACTCACTGCCAGGGGAGGTAGTGGAAGCAGGTACGATAGTGACTTTTAAGGGGTGTCTTGACAAATACAAGAATAGAATGGGAATGGAGGGATTCTGTCCATGTAAGGGTAGGGGTTTTAGTTCAGTTGGGCAGCATGGTCGGTGCAGACTTGGAAGGCCGAAGGGTCTATCCTTG